>NC_086155.1:178415869-178475869 GCF_035149785.1 Candoia aspera | reverse complement strand
ATGTTTATATAAATTTTCCATAAATCTGCATGCATGGAATAAGCTTACATTTTCTATAAACAAAAATGTTTCTCTTAATTATATGTTAGATATACTAAAATGTTAAGTAACTTAATTTGTAGTTTAACCTAATTCAAAACAGACTATAATGTGAAACTTTAAAATACATTCATAGTGACCCACAACAAATTTTTGCTTTAAAAAAAACTGTTTTTGCAAGCATTACTGACTCTGATTTCTGCCCACAGCATGAAACAAGATCCTCTTAAATTTTGATTTTTTTTTTCAGTGGAAAACCTTCATAGCATCCAAACATATTTTGTTACAGTAGTTGCTTTAAAAATCTATTCTAAATTATCTTGAGGAACAGAAATGCATTTCAAAAGCACAGTAAATATATTCTAAAAATAAGACTAATAATGTATCGTAGAGTGAGCACATAGATATAGTAAACTTTTTATTACATGCAGTTGATTCTTATTATGTAGACATACAATGTTTGTAAAAGTATTCTGAAGTTTCTGTGGTACGCACAAACACACGCATACACACAGATAAACAAGCTGCTGAAATTTTCTACATTCCAAAATAAATTTTACAGTGTATTTTTTTAAGCAAAAACAGTCCACTATTTGAGGAATTTCTTGTGAACTTCTATAAAAACAAGCTACATTTCCACCCATATTGACAAAGCACTGTGAGAAAGCTAAAAAGAAACATATCTGAAAACCAAATAGTCTTCGTTACTGTTCCCATACTGACAATCTAACAATTAATGAACAAACTAGAAATATAGCATAAAATGAATGAATCTATAAGGCAAACCAATTCTGACACTAAATAATATATATTTCTATTGCTACTGTACATTTCTATCCTTCTCAGGAGCAATGCTTGAGTATTCACAGAAGCTGCTTGTTGAGAATGGAATTAATTTAAGAAGTAACAATAAAATGTCCTGTTTTGTTATGGAATGCTGAAGCTAGATTTCAAATTTCTATTATAAATTTTGGGGTAATTTATGTCAACATGTGACTATTATTATTCATGCTCTTCTGTCAGCAAATAAACCCATCATTCCACAACATAGTCATTCCCTCACCACTAGAAACAGGACATTCCTATTCATATGGTATACCTGGCGAAATTACACATGCTCCCTCAGACTGAATGGGAATTGCATTAATTAAAAGAAGATAATTTCAATGGAGTCCTCTTTGAACAAAGCAAGTACTATCCAAAGCAGAACACTGTTTCTTGTAACTTGGGTGTGTGAGAACAGCAGGTCTCTGCCACTCTGCCTGCTCTTCCACTGCAACTTTCATTTGAACTATTTTTCCATCTTCACTAGTACTGTGTCTCCTAAAGCTTTCTGCCAAGCTTACTACCAAAAGTAAGCCAAGCATATCAAGCATGCTTGCTACTCACAAGCTAATGAACAATGCACAAAAACAAAAGAAACAGCAGGGCTGCTATTATCTGATCTCCAGTAAAACACACAAAAAATGGTCTTTCTGCTACAGAGGAAGTGCCAGTAAGCCTGCAGGTGTGAGCCAGTTAAAAGAAAAGACTTTGGTTAAATAGATTCTTTGGCTGTCAGGGATTAGAGTCATGGCACCAGTAGTAACACACATCTTTTTCTTTACTTTACAGAATTTTCTCACGAGTTTGCAAGAGTTCACCCCATCAAGAGCTTTCTGAGGCCACTGAAATGTCTTAAGTTTTAATTAAGTTAGAGTTGTCAGAAGAAAGCTTTTTTGGCACAGAGTCAGGGTCATTAATTACTTCTATCGTTGTTTCTTTCCGGGAAAAAAAAATCCACTTGCATGTTTTGTTTCTACCCTGTAACCTTTATTCACTTCCAAGCAAGAATAGATTCAGCAGTTTACCAATTACTTTCCTCAACCTTATGGATAATCTTCAATTTAGAAATGTTCTTCAATGGTGATTTAGGATACAGTTTTAATAATGATTGTGTTTATTGTAATCATGGAGGATCCTCAGATTCTTATAGTTCACAGCTTTAGTATGATTATTCCCTGGCTGTACCAATATAGTTAAATATTCGCATTCATATTCATTCCCAGAATGATTTATAATAAACATTTTTATTGCCAAAGCAGCTTATCATTTTTTTCTATGCTCTCATCTTGCACTGAAATTAATATGCTCTTTGAACACAAACTGCATGTGCACTAAATGACCACTAATTGAAAGCAGAGGGATTACTAAGATAAACGTTTAAAGTTGCTATCATGTCTAGCAGTTTGTATATCACATCAAAGTCACTTTTATTTCAGAGACGGATTTGTTTGCCCATCCACAACTAGTCAGAGATATAAAACAGAGCATCTACTGGTCTTCACATAAAACAAATAAGCAAACAATGTTTATTTAGAAATCGGAAAAGTTCTAAGTTGCACAACGCTCTCTGTCAACAAAACCTGGAGGGTAACTAGAGTTCTTACTTGAATAACGTATGGTTCTTCCACTATAGCAAGCTGCTCAGCCACCTAGCCAGTTTTCAAACATTTTGAATTTTATCTTTTGGTGTCAATTTTATCTCTTGGTGTCAATTAAATTGTGGGAGTACTACACAGACAAACACACATACACAAACATACAATGTAACAAATCACAATACCAATACTTATTTTGGTTTTGATTATTTTTTGTACTGCCTTGGAATAAATATTTTAAGGGCAATTAAGCAACATGCTATGGATTATTTATATGTATGTATGTATGTATCTGTCATCAAAGTATGAGGACAGGAAAATAGGTTCATGCAGAAACTAAGTGAAAATCCCTTTTTATTAACTGAAAAACAACCCTATTCTTACTAGGCCTGTTGTCCTGAACAACTCAGTTCAGATTACCAGGCACCTAGATAAAGTCTTCCATAAATGATCTCAGGGTATACTCAGGTTGTAATGAAAACATATGGATCTTTGTGTATTTAGGACCCGTTTTTCATGCTAAAAAATGGACCAAAACCATAACAGTTCTTAAAATGCCTGCGGAATGAATTTGCAAATTTTAGAGTATCAGGAAGATGTATTCCCAGCAACTGATCCCTAACAGCCCACAAGCTCCAAGGTGGACAGACCAACTGCGTACTTCAATTAGTAAAGCATTTAGCACCTTCAAAACAGGCCACTTCCCCACTAGTAACTACTTGCAACTTCGTAACATCTGTCAACAATTGTTGAAATGATGTAAAGCCTGTCTCATTACTCTTATATTGGGACAACAGTGGTTGGATGACTCCAGAAGACCTTGAAAGTAACTAATAGAGAAATGAGCACAGCTGGTCAGCCAGCTCTTTCAATAGATGTTGAATGTTACATATTGCAAGGCATGCATTAAGCAGACTTTAGGTACTTGCACTATTCTGAACTCATCAGCATCCTTAGGCATTTACAACTGAAACTTTTCCAAAACCCAGGGTGATGCTGTGGACACATTCCTTGCCAGAAATATAGCTACCATGCCAAAGTCAATACAGTTATGAGCCATTTTATCTTTATATCAAATATATTACACAGTGCTACAAGTCACCCAAAGCCTCAGACCAGTTGATGTTACTGCTGGGTAACATCTCATGGCTTTAATGTTGGTAGCAAGCAATTCATTATTTCTTCAACAATGCCACTGAGTATACTCAAGCTCTGGTCAGATTCCTATAATGCTGAACATTCTACTTCTACTTTCCCTGGCAGTTTCACTGCTTTTATCTTCCTTGAAAACCAGGAGCTTGTGATAGATTTCCACTGTGAGAAAGGATACATAAGAGCAATCATTTCTACCACCCAAAGCATTTTTGTATTTCACAGGGCAAATAAATTTTTAAAAGGAATGCCAACCATGCCAGTAGGAACTTCCCCACAGACATTCGGGAATCCTATTCAGTCAACCAGTTCTATGCAAGTGTAAATATCAGCGGGAAGTTGTTTGACTCTACAACAGGTGTTATTAAGAAATACCCCATATATAGACAACTATCTTTTTGACCAATAATACCAAAATTCAGAATCAATCTCTCTCTCTCTCTCTCTCACACACACACACACACACACACAAGGTTCACATAACATTCAGTACATGCAATTCTTCTGGCATTTATCCATTCAAGCAGATGAAAATATTGGCAACTTTTCTTTCTATAAACTTAATTTTAGCTCTGATTCTATTATAGCTGATAGGACAATTACAATATGTGCTATATGTTGGTTTAGCTGGCAAGCTACAATGACCAGCAGCTTCTTATTGTCATAATTTTTCAGGAATTGTTTTACAAATATTTTTGTTACAACTACAAATGAAAATTGAACAAAACAAGGCATGTGACTAAAATTCAAACAAAACAAAATATAAAATATAAAAAGCTTAATAAAAAACCTAACCTGAATATAAAGAGAAACAATTGTACAATACATATACAGTAACAACTCAATAAAAATTACTACAGAAGTTTATTAAACCTTGAAAACAGAAGATTGTATTGTCCAGTCGTTCCTTTTTTCTGATAAAGATACAGTTCAAAGGCTGAGAACTGACAGACTTGGTTGAGCAACCTTTACTATCTGGGGCACAAGTATCCACAGGAACCCATGATAATCTGTCGGCAATTGTCAAAGCATAACAGATCCAAAGCTCTTCATAAATGGACAAATTCCATTTATGGAATTTTTGGAATATAGCTCAACAGCATATCATTGTTTTAAACTGTTCCTCCCAAGAACTGGCTTGCCATATTAAGACTACCCAACCAAAAAGGAGCTACTACAGGACATGATTGAAGCATGTGTACCATGCACCTTCAATTTATTGCCATTCCTATGTAAGAATTAAGTCAACCAACCTTTTTTTGCACATCTGTTAAGGACTCCAATAAACCCCTCCAAATAATTTTGTTAAAATTATCGCAGGACCATAAAAAAATTATTATACCTTAAGATATGAAGCTAGTGATTGTGTGATACAGGAAGCTCCAATTCTCTATTCCAAAATTCCTGTGTATTATTCAAATTTTGTGTATTATTTTAATTATTAGTAATACTGAATTGTTGATTTAGTTTATAAAAAAACCTTCTCTAATACTTTCAAAATCACAGGGGTTTCAGAAGCAGCCAAGACATCTTAACCAAAGAAAGAATGTAACAAATGCCTTAACTGAATATACTGCCATTCAGCTGTTTGGGTAAATTGTACTTCTTTCTTGAAAAACTTTATTAATAGTTAAGTAAATAAAACGAACTATCCCATTTTCACTAATATGATTTTTAAAAATGTTTTTACCTGCTATTTTAAAATAAATGCTACTCCAAAGTCAACATTTAATTTCTTACCCATTAATGCCCAAATAAGAGTAACTGCCTTCAGTGTCGTAAACATGAAAGAATTTTTACTACAGTAGCTATTGTGTGAATATCGTAAGTATTCAGGGAAGGAAACATAGCTCACTGAGTAAACATGGGCTTTGCCTGCAGAAGGACTCAGGTTTAAAATTTAATACTAGACTAGATAAATAATAGTCTGATCTGATAAGGGCAGCTTCCTATGTTCTTAACCATTCTTTATTATTTGAATAGGATATAGGACAGAATGTCATTAGTTCTTTTAGTTCGAACAAGTATTACTTTTTTTCCAATCCAAATGCATAGATGGCACCAATCTGGGAACAGTTTAATACTGTTTTTCCTTATTTAGTCATAGACTATGTGCTTTACTGCTCTGAAGCTTCTTTACCCAGCATACACTTGTGGCATGTTTTTAAGCAGTTAATGTCATAAAGATTAATTATTTGCAGTATAACTATATCTTGCCTTCCATCCATTGTAGAACTCAAAGTGACACAGACTGATTTTCTGTGGGGAGACAGATCTTCTCAACTATTATTTCCAATCATGATACCATTGTATCATCATTGTAAGCTATGGAAATATTAGACAAAGTAATTATGATATACTTTTAGAAGTCAAAAGTTGAAAAAGCAAAATTTTCTTTCATTTTTAATGGTAGATTATAATGAATAAAACAGACAAATGCTTGCAATTTTGAAAATTTTGTGGAAGAGTAAATTGTAAGTTCTTCAAATAAGCATGCTGTAGTTCTAAACAAGTATTTTTAAAACCACATCAAAAACAATGAGGTACTACTCATAACATTTATTTTTATCTTAAGAAAATACCAATTTTCACATCTTAAATTATAATCCTATATACACTTATATGAAATAAGGATGGACTGTGGTATAGAATGGTCTTGAATATCTTCGAATTTAATTTTTGAGGCAATATTTGTAACAATAATCTCCTGATTCAGTAGCATTAGTATTATTTATTGCATCCAATACCTTATGTTTTGGAGTATTACCATTCTTTCCCCCTTTTTTTTTTTTTTTAGAAATGAAAAGAAATGTATTAATTTTCAGATTATCTGTTGTTCTGTGTCTGACCATCTGTCATTGCATAATTTGAATATCATGAAATCATACAGGCTAAATAAACAAAATAAAAACAAAACAAAACTATCTCACTAAATAGTGTTGCGTAGATCACCTATAAATCAGACTTTCCCCTGATTGGTATTATTCATTATTCAAATACAGTAATGTGCACATAAACACTCAAACATATACAGATATATCCAACTGACAAAAATAATATTAAACATTGTTTCTTCAGAGTTTCTTCATTTTCCCTAAACATTACATGAGTAACTGAAATTAATTTGTTACTTTGATTACAATAGGCAGAAAGCTTTTTGTTTCAGTGTTCCTACAGTTAACATACCACTATTGTGAAATAATATGAAAAACTTGTAGAGCCACATCAGGGTTCAAATCAACTATTTAACTCGGTGTATTTATTCGCCAATACACATTTCCTTCTAGAGAGTATTAACTCTCTAGATTGGGCATGGAAATGCATGTAAAGGAGGAAGCTTTTAATATATATTTTCTTGGAAATTCTACAATTTCCAAGAAAATATATATTTTTAGAAAAAATATAGTTATAATTTTATTTGTTTAAAAACATTTCTGAAGACATTAATAGCCCACCAAAAGCCTACATGCAATGTTATATTCATAGTCACATCTGATTTTTCCATTTATTTCTTAATGTTAGTATTTAGTCTACATCAGTGTTTTTCAAACTTTGCAACTTTAAGATTTATAGACTTCAACTCCCAGAATTCCCCAGCTAGCATGCTGAATTTTGGGAGCTGGTCCATACATCTTAAAGTTGCCAAGGTTGGGAAAAAAATGTCTACATGATAGCTGCTACAACAGCTATATTCCATTTCATTTTCTGGCCCTATTACCATATTATTTTTTTCGAATATAATCTATGCTTACTGTAATGCATATGAGATTTTTTTTTCTGTTGTTTAGGACAATTTGCAAATTTAACACTCTATTTATTTATTCATTTTCTCCCAGATTTCATTGCCATGTATATTCCTCAAAACTAGGCATACATTGTGGCATATTCAAAAAGAATTATTATAAATTATCTATTTCATAATTTTGTAAAGCATCAAGCTTTAAAAATGTATTAAGATTTATAGTAATCTAAAATTATTATAATTTAAATTTAAATTTAATTTAAATTTATATAATTTATATAAATATATATAAAATCTCCCCGTGTGGGGGAGATGGGTGGTGATAAAAATTTGATAAATAAATAAATAATTGTTTGAATATTTATTCAGCTTATTCAGCACTTTGATTTTTATTACATTATCCCCTACGTTCTAACACAATCATAGGTAATTCATAGCCTCCATGCACTGACATTTGTACAAGGAACTGCAATCAAAATTGTAATCATGGTTGCATCCATGCTTCATAACTAAAAACACATTTACTTCATGCAATGTAAGTCAATTGTGAGACTGAATCTGAATGATACTGAATTGTGCCCTTGCTTTAGGATACATAGGGATGAAGAAATCCTAAGCACACATCGTCTATTCAAGTGTCAGCGATAGCAGTTTCTTCCTGTATTTCCAAAATAAAGCTGAGAATAGAATTTATAGCTATTTTGGAAGCTATGGGTATAAGTGTCATAAATTCAACCAGGTCTGTCAGGAGTATACCAAAATCAGAATTAATGTGTTGATCAATTGTGGTCCCTTGAGCCCTTTTTTTTCCTGGTGGCTGCAGTCAGATCTCTTGGGAAAATGGAGGGTTCAAATCTTCTATAGTTAAATATTCTGGATTATTGTTTGGTTATCAGCCAAACTCCTGGGCCAACATTTTATTTAATGATTTGTCACCAGGCATTAAGCAACATGCAAACATACATTATTTATCAATTAATGCCAAGAAACTTCATAAAAAAGGTGGAGGGGAATCACATCTTTCTTTTCTGAACTGCCTCACTCAAAATGCTACAATACTCTCAGTAATCTAAATGCATGAGAAAAATCATGAACTAAGCAACACAGACTGAATCCAAATCTATCTACACTGGGTGCAGCGTAGTAGTAATGTTCAAACTTTAACCCGCATTCTGATCCTTTCCAGTTTAGAGATAGGTGTACTGCATCACATATTAAAAATGTGAAAAGTGAGAACTATAGAACAGATTGTGGGCCAAAGTTGTCTTAATTTCCCTTTCTCTCTTATTCCAAGAACTTGGTTAACTGCCCAACAGACAAAATAAATCTCAATTAATTACTTTATTATATGGCAAGTTGAATTGACATAACACTTAGAAATCATAGGAAACATAACCTGAATTACAAAAAGCTGATTTCTTTCTGGGGGCAGTTTTCAATTCTGCTTCTAAAAAGTTGAGGGAATATCTTGTGTAATCATCGCACAGGGAAAAGAACTCTTAGTGTTATGCCACAATTACCTTAGCATGTATGTGTATATATCTATAAACATGTATCATACATATGTGTGTATGAGAAAGATCAAAATCACAAACACTGAAGCCAGTGTTGGCTTGAGAAATTCACTATATGCACTTTCCATTCCTATCAACAGCTAATGAAGGTCTAATGGTTAGACCTTTTAGCCATTCCAAAACTTGCACATCTCTGTCCTATCTCTGTATCACTGTCTCTATATCTCTCCTCTTATCATATGTATGTCAGATGCTAATTTGTTGCTAAATAGTCCAAAACAAAAGCATCTGTGGTTATCGAGTTCACCTACATGCCTGTACAATTTCATCTATATGCAATGTCAGCCTTCCCTTGCTAGGTGCCCTCCAGATGTGTTAGACTAAAAATTCCAGTAAGTTGTTGGCCATGCTGAGTTGCAGTCAATGAATCTGGAGAACACAAGGTTGGTAGAAGCTACATTAGTTTCCTTTTCCATTCTTTCCCAACATAGTTTTTCATTCCAATATACTAAGAAGGTTCTTCCTCTCCAACTTTCAGAATCCTAACTAGACCTTCACCAAGCCTGATAAGAGTTCTACATTCCCTTTCTTTTCCTCAATTTCTTTCACACCGTTTTTTTGGAGAAATGGAAGCTCCTTTTTTAGGCAAAAGACAGAGATTGCAACAGAAATACTGTTCTAGGCTTAAAAGTCCTATTATTTCTCTCAAAATTTCTGATTTATCTTATAAGCTTAGCTACATTATCAAAAATATAGCTAAGCTTATATATAAAATGAGGAGATTTTATTGATTTAGGGTAACCCTATGGTTTATAGTATTATCAAAACATATGTAAGAATCCCTAATGTCTGGGAGCTTTTATGGTTTTGTTACCCTTATGTTATATGAAGGATATTATGTTCTTTTTATTATATTGCAGTTTTATAATATAATCTGTGAGGATGAAGGGTAATATTGTGATTTTTAAAAAAATAAACTAAAACAAACATGTGAGTCAAGGATTCCATGCAGAAAAATTTAAACTGAGCCTTCAAAGATGAAATTTAAATATATGACTTTTTTCAGTTTTCAGAAATACACTAGGAAAGCCAAATAAATATTAGACCCTTAATATCAGTTTCTTGGAGCTTTATATTAAAATACTTGACTAACTGCTAACCCTAACTAAATACAGGACAACTATACAGGTGAATGGCTCAAAGGATGCAAACAGATAATTGTGACTGCTCTGTTCCAAAGGCACAATGCTACTGAATATGGTTAGTGGATGCCAAAGTTAAAAGCAACAATAACACAGCTGTAAATACCTGCTTCAGGACCCTAAAGCAATGTCCGAGAAAGAAGAAATTCCATATTTTCCATTTATCTTAACAGTATGCAATCATCTATTCACTATCCTTACTTGAAGCCAGGAAAAAAACAGGAAATAGTCACAATTCATTTCATTCGGTGAGTAGGTCAGTGTTGCCTGGCCTAGTTTCATCTGTTTCTATTATTAAAAAAAATAATAAAACATGTTTGTTATTACATTTTTATTACAGATTGGCTGACAGAAGCACAAAGCCAGCAAAGAGTATTATGAGAAACAACAACATTTTTAGGAACCAGTTCTTATTTCTTTTCATTTGACTTTTGATAATATTCATGAAAATAATTATTTGGTACAAAAAGAAAATCTATTGTATTCATTCAGGCAAAACTCCCATTATCTGAAATTGATTCTATTTTTTTTTTTTTTTTTTTAAGACAGAGTTAGAGCATCTTATCTAAGTGCAAATGTGGAAATTCTCCTTGGATTGTAAAAGTCCCTTGGGGAAGGCTCTCTGATACCACAAGCATTCAAGACACCAATCTTTGTTAATCACTAACAGGTTAACATCTCTGAAAATAATACTGTCTAACAAGACAGGAATGCACAGGTCTGGTTCTCATAAAATTTCAGGCCCAGGACAAAACATAGGAATCTGGTAGGACTACTACTTTAAAATATATATTAATTAACAACACATTATCAGTCTGATAAAAAATATGGACTGCTATTATCTGCCTTCCAGATATACAATGGGATGTAAGAGCTTTTAAATAGCCTTTCTATTTTATATTTATACATTTGTGCGCACACACACTCACACACACACGCACACATTCTACAATTCAAGTCCATAAAGATAAGCAAGGAAAATAAAACCAGAAAAGGGAAATTAAAGATACTGCCATTTTTTAACAAATAAGCATGAACTATTTGAATATCAAATTACTCAGCTGATGTCCAAGACATGAAGGCTGAGCTATATTTTTATGATGACTGTGAATTTACTAAATAAACAGAGAACATAGGCCAGGTTGTAATGTCCCAACATTTTTTTTTAACAGTGGAATCTTATATGTGTCCCCTCAGAAGAAAACCCAGAGGGTTCACTGGGGCTTATTCCCAGGTAAATATGTACTAGTTGCAGCCTGAATAACTTGACCCATTCAGAAGTGTTCTTGTTAACATCAAGGTACATGCTATTCAGTGTTCATTATACAAACTTCTGGAGTCTAAGCTCAACATTTTTGTTTATTTTTACAAATATATAGTGATTTTTATTAAACTAAACTTTATTGCTTTTATTGTATTTTTTTATTTATTTATCTGAGATTTGCTTTATTTGTTTATTTAATCAGTTTGTATAGCCACCCACTTCAAAAAGTGACTCTGGGTGGCAAACAATATCAAAACAAAAATAGAAAACAAATACAATAATTGCTTGTCATCCCCAGAAAATAAAAAACCACTTTACATTTATTCCTCTAAATAATCAGGCTTAAAAATAGCTGGTCACAATTGAATCACCAATAGTCAGCAAATGCTGCCCACTTCCAATTTTCAAAGGCTATTGGTTCTTTTAAGGCTAAGAGGCATGCAACAATGTAGACAAAGAAATATAATGTATATGCACACCATGTTCTGATGACCACCTTGTGTTGCCAAGTCTGTATTTTGAATGTAAACATTCATTTTTTTTGTTTGTTCAAGATTTAAGAGCTCTACATTTGGAAGGAAAGGTAAGACCTGTACAAAGGGAGCTTCTATTCTGCCTCAGACATGGGATTTCTAGGGTTGGACAGGACAATACTTTCCTACTACCACTAGAATTAAGAGCTTAAAGAAGGGACAGGATTGCCATAATAGTCCATCTTTTCTTGAAGTTAATAAATAACTGGAATTAAGGATGAAGGAAAAGATATCCTTGTGAAAACAGTGCAAAGAACAATTTAGTTTATGGATAGTTCTGCTTGTGCCCAGCTATTTTATCAAATGTACAAAAGGAAGAAATGTAAGACATAAAAATAACCAGTTGTTATTTAAATCTAGTCATGATAAATACTATCATGGATGTTTATCAGTTGGGAATATACAAGGGAAGCTGAGAATCAAAGCAATAATCTTGCTCTTTCTGAAATGCCTCCTGAATTCATGGCTCCCTACTGCAAAACCCAGATGTTGCAGTATATAAGCACAGGAAATTTGGCAGGAAAAATAATTTTCAGGCACCGTGTTCAAGGCTGTTTTTAAAATCAACATACCTAAAATCATCCCTATATTACAGTGATTTTACTACCATGGCAGAAGAGTAGCCAGCAGCAAGAATACAATTGTTGATATGTTTGAAATACAAAGTGTTTTGAAAAATAAACATACATTTTGTGTATTTTATTAAAGAAAAATATTCCTGTTTTGCTTTTAAAAGACATTATGATGCTCTAGAATTCATGAACAATTGTTTCTCTTGTTTTAGGAGATGTTCTAAAACCAAAAAGTTTGATGACCATTTTAAACATATATCAATCTTATTTGGACCTGGGCCAGTCCAAAAATTCCATCTGAACTGACACCCTGCAAAACACATGTTACCACTAACAGTTATTGAGCCTAAAGAAATAAATAAAACACAGTATCTTTGGCAACACACCATTTGGCACTTTTTAAAGGATTCTTAGGAAAAAGGCAGATCTTCTATATTGTTTCCCACCCAATGCAATCAAAGTTTTATCTGTAGACAGAAGCATATTTTTCCACTACAAATTTTAAAATAAATATATCAGCAATTTTACTAAAGCAACACACAGTTAAAGCTGACAAAAAATCACAGTGAGTATTATTTGGAACATATAATATCACCTTTTTAAATGTGCAAATGTACATATTCCTATGGATGAGAGATAGAGAGACAAAATGGTATCTTGATTTTTATTTTTATTTTTTAATTGTGCCTTTGAGTCAGTGTTGACTCCTGGTGACTGCCTGGACAAGTCCCTGAAATTTTCTTAGCAAGACTTTGGAAGTGGTTTGCCATTGCCTCCTTCCTAGGGCTGAGAGAGAATGATTGGCACAAAGTCACCCAGGCAGGACTAGAACTCACAGTCCCCCAGTCTCTAGCCTGTTGCTACTACACCAAACCAATTCTTTTGAAATGCATTCTATTTATTTATATATTTTAAGAATTTGCACAGTGCTTTCAAAACAAGGTAATCCATAAGCAACATATTAGAGCATTTAAATCCAGTGTTTAGAAGTTTAAATCAATTAAATATGGAGTCCTTGGTGCTCTCTGAGCCTTGTTGTTTTCTTGCAGATGTTTCATTGCCAGACTAGGCAACATCTTCAGTGCGAAAAACTTTTTTGCACTGAAGATGTTGCCTAGTCTGGCAATGAAACGGTAACTAAAATGGTAACTAAAACAGAAATAAGAATAATTGTTATTTTGCTTTAATGCCAAAGACTTTTTATTCTTCCTGGGCCTTTAATTCTAATTACAGTTAAAATAACTGCAAAATTTTAAAAATTCCTTAATCTCAAAAGTTCATAGTAGGTGCCAGGTATATTCCTGAGCAAGGTATTCCAACTTAGAGTGCCACCAATGAAGGAGGACCATTGACCCATCCCAGTACAGGAGAGCATCTGGACTGCCTCCAAGCCTTTTTTAGGGTTTAAATAAGAATATATAGAAATATACCTTCATTCACATAGTGTGGCTTTATAGGCTAGGCTTTACAGAATAATACCATTAGGACCCCAAAACTATCTAATACTGGCATAATATGACCATATGTCTAGTTCCAGTCAGTATTCTATCTGGAACTTTGAAGGTAGTCCCCTTACAATGCATTGCAGTATTATAAATAGAAATTATCAATATATGAATTAGTGAAAAAGATTTTATCTATTCAGAAAAGATTGTAGCTGATACGTCAAACTAAACAGATAAAAGATACTTTGCACAAGAAAAGATATTTGTACTTTGAATATAAAGATGAATCTAGAAGCAACCCCTAGCTACAAACTTCATCTTTTTGAGCAACTGCATCCCCTTTCAAAACACATCAGACACCATTCACAGAGACAGATAACACATTTATTCCTAGAACCTCCAGCCTATCTTTACAGGACTAAATTTAAGTTTAGTGCTCCTTTTCACTGCATTACCATAGCGAGTTGCCCACTGTGCACTGCTATATCTGGAACTAAGAAGTGTGGCACGGCAATGTAAATGTCTCTTCTATTATTATCTTCTGAAGAACATTCAGCAAATGCTGGTGGTTGAAGGTCAGTCAATTCAAGCTTTATTCAAAATCCTAAGGATTGTCCAAGTATTGCTATAATATGTATGTGGGTCCAAGTAAAGCTGATTATTCTGCTGTTAATCAAAGAGAAAAGGAAAAAAGAACATCTGCAGCAATTTCATACAGATGTTAAATGGCATGGGGTATAAGGACTCCCATGGGGTAAAAATGCAAGACAGTGCATTGCAGTAGCACAACTGAAACCACATCCCTTTTTGTATGGGTGTCAACACTGTACACACAAAGGGGCAGGGAGCTTTAATCACACTGCCCACAGCCACCATCCTGCTTTTTTTGATCCTCCCCCCCCCAGAAGACACTGGTGCTTGTATTTATAAATCATTTAGCATTGCTATGTGTTACTGCTCCTTCAGTGAGGACATCTATGTAGGTAAGGAGTAGGTGAGATGGAGGAATACATTAAAGTTATATTGGGAGCTTCATGAGAATAGAGCAACGTAAGGGGAAAGGCATGAGATTAAAGTCATCCCTTTAACACCAGGAAGAGACAAATGTGTTCTTACAGCCAATTTGGGGGAATAACAATAATGGAGTAAAAAAAAGTGAATCAGGTGCAGTTCAGAGGAAAAATAGACAGAAGAAGCAAGATCAGAACTATGGTTTCCCCACAAAAATAAAGGCATAGTCAGAAGGAACTTCTGTGATAGGACGTTCTAATGATCTAGAATTAATCAATGAAATGTCTACTTTATTTCACTCATAATAACTGGAATATGGAGAGGAACAGGCTTAGGCTGAGTGACTGTGGATTTTGAGACTACTTGGAACTGAAGATCTTCCATCTTTGTTTCTGGATAGGGTTCCACTGCTCCAGCCAGAACTAGTGTATAATCTGGAAATATTCTTGGACATAAGGGTCCTGCTTGAAGAGCAGGTAGCAGCCATGATAAGGGCAGCCTTTGCACAAATCCAACTTGTGTGCCAATTGTGCCTGTTCCTGGATTGGGAGGCCCAGTTCACAGTCACTCATGCCTGAGTCATCTTGTATCTAGACTACTACAGAAGAGCACTCACTCTACACTGAAGACCACTGAGAAGCTAAACAAGTACTTATAGATACAGCTTCCTATGCCCATGTAACACTGCTACTACACTAGCTGCACTAGTTACATCTGAGCTTCCAGGTGCAATTTGAGGTACTATTTGGCATGGCTATGTGAAGGACTACCTTCTCTACAATTACCTCTGTCTGATAAAATCTGACAGTTAGCACGGTCCAGGTCCCATCAATCAAGAGATGTCATCTTATGGCTTCCAGGAGAAGGATCTAACAGGACCTGAAGGATCGCATTTTCACCATCTAGGTCCCTCCAATTCATCCCATCCTTAGATCTAATTAAAAGGGATCTAGATAATCTGCTTCATCCAGAATCCCTTGCAAAGTCCTACATTCCATCAACATATGTCATTCTGTAAATATTAATTATGGGGGAACATTTAACTGTAGACCTTTTTGCCCTTGTCCTTGCTATGGAGCTATAAGATGGTAGAAATGGAGAGCATATACCTTAGTTATACCTTACATTTGTATCACTACAAGCTGTTACAGGATTGCTAGCAAACGTGTTAATGGAGATCTAACAAAACCATGTGAGATACAAAAAGGAACAAGACAGGGATGCCCATTGTCCCCTCTTTTGTTTATTTTGGTTCTTGAAATACTGAACAGAGACATAAGACAAGATGAAAGAATTGTGGGAGTAAAGATTAAAAAAAGAGACTTATAAATTAAGAGCTTTTGCAGATGACTAGGAGTTGGTTTTGGAAGATCCTTTAAAGGGAATTGAAACATTAATGGGCAAATTAAAAGAATTTGGTGCATTAGCAGGTTTTAAGATTAATAAACAGAAGACAAAGATGTTAACAAAAAATATGAAAATACAAGATCAAACAAAATTAATAAAAAGGATTTTAAGATTGAGAAGAAGGTAAAATATTTGGGTATCGCTATGAAAAATATGAATTGTATGTTGTTTCAAAATAACTATGTTAAGATGTGGAATGAAGTTAAAAAAGATGTGTTATTGATGAATTCATGCAAAATCTTTTCTTTTTCTTTTAATTTCAGCTAGTTAATTGAAGATAACAAGAACAAAACTTTTTAGATCGTGGCTCTAGACATGCTATAGACAGACAAATGTGTTTTGAATTCTTATTTGTAATCTCTAACAAAAATAGTCAGGCTAGAAATGATTTTCATTAGATTTCACTGAATCACTCCTTCAAATCTAATTTTGAAACAGCAAGGCATCAAAGTGGATCAGATACTTTCAAATTGTTTCAGAAATTCAGGGGGCTTTCTGGCTTTGAAAAGTTGCAAACTTTGTTGTTTCTGTATAGAATCAAAGGGAGGGGGGAGAAATCCTCTTTGATAATGACGTGAGTAATCAGCTAGCAAATTTCATCACCTCTGCAAACGCTGAGTGCTTAGGGAGTGTCTCTTTTTCCTTAGTCAGATTTGCTTGGAGGGAGGGACAAAGAGACAGAAATGCTTTCTCTCTGCTATTCTTGTGTGATTGTCTACATTTCCCCCAACCCATTTTATCCTTCTTCCTTAAGTTCAAGTCTATTTGGCTGGTCTAGAGTAGGGGATCAATTTGTTTCTACATACACTATATTTTTCAGCTTTCTCAGTCCCCACTTTTATTTCCACTATTCTTTTCCTTCCCTCCTAAAGATTAGTAATAAATAAAATACACCTGTTTTCTTTCTGCTTTCCATCTCTCTATGTCTTTTCTATTGAGTGATTGAATCTTTTTTACTGCACAAGTAGGTTGAGGAAATATAGTTTTGTTTTTTTTTAATCCATTCAATCATGTCCGATTCTCTCAGACTGCCTGGATAAGTCCCTGCAGTTTTCTAGACAAGGTCTTTCAGAAGTGGTTTGCCATTGCCTTCTTCCTAGGGCTGAGAAAAAGTGGCTGGCCCAAGGTCACATAGCTGGCTTTGTGCCTGAGGTGGGACTAGAACTCACTGTCTTCCTGTTTCTAGCCTAATGCCTTACTATTACACCAAACTGGCTCTCAAAGTATGGTTACTATGTGTATTTCTTTATACAGTATATGGCTGTGCATTGCTTTGCATTTAATACAAATGTATCAGAGGGTATGAGGGTACATAGGTAGCACCTCTCTGCAACTCCTTAGAGCAGCTGCATCTTTTTTCGAAATTATACAGCTGATGGCCACACAATCCCAGGAAAAGATGCAGCTTCTTTAACGCACTGCAGGAAGGTGCCACGTCTACTGCCTTGCATGCAAAAAAGCACCTTTTTGGAACTGAATTCAAAGAGTTACACAGCCCAAATAGATATGCAATGGAGATGATACACACCCTTCTCAGGCTTTTATTTAAACATGTTGCAAAAGCAGTACATAATTCATCATTCACAAAAACAGCTAACATTGCCAGTGAACCTTGCCAACAAGCCTGGTAGCCCAGAAAAGCAAATAGACAAATGATGATGATGAATTATGTGATCTTTGCTTACTTTGTAAGCAGTTCTTGAACATTTTTTATTTTTTTTATGTTGGAACTTAACACCATCTGCATAACCTCTTTGGTGCTTTACTGGACAGTATGGAGGGCCTATGAACTCCTACCCTAATTCCTGCTACTTCTTCCTTCAAAGCAACTTTGCAAGGTTAGTATCATGTAAGTCAGTATTTTTCAGACTTGGCAACTATAAGATGTTTGGATTTCAACTCCCACAATTGCCCAGCCAGCATGCTGGCTGGAGAATTGTGGGGGTTGAAGTCCATACATCTTAAAGTTGCCATGTTTGAAAAGCACTGATTTAAGCGATCCATCATTTCGGCTATTTTCATCTAACTTTTATATCTGCCAAACTACCCAAATAGCTTCAGGTATTTTGATGCTCCCCCATTATATTATGTGTTTGAAACTTTGATCAAACCTAATCTTGACTGAGTTTAAATTTAAAGTTAAAACCTTACTACCCTTGAAGCTAAACTTTCAAATTCAAATAGAATCTTGCTTCCTTTGAATATCAAAATGGATCTTAGATGCACACCTCTAATTAAAGTATCTCCATGCTGAATTGAGTTGAATCTACTACGTATGTTTGTTATGCATTCTGGAAAGATACTACTGTCGCCACAGCCTTGGTTGTGGTTTAAGGTTTCAGACAATTCTACCTTTGTACGTACTAAATGGTTGCCTGGTTATCTCTGGGAAGGTGTCAAGCTCTGCCTGCGATCCAGTAAAGACACAGACGCTAGCGTAGGCTTAGGTTCTGGCTTTATTGAGGAACAGAGTGCATGCCTTTAAAAAGCTGAGAATGAGGGGAGCACGCTGGAACGGGATTTAAATAGCCCGCGCTGGTCAGCGCTCCAGCCCACCTTATTCCAGGTGCATCCCACGAGTCCCACTGGTTTCGTCCCTGTCAGGTGAGAGGTCGTTCAGCCCCCCTGCGCCCCGGGCGTCGCCTCGATCGCCTTCCTGAACGGTAATGATTCATTGCCGGGCGATCAGGCTCTTAATCCTTTGACAGCTCGGGCGCGCCTCTCTTGTTGTTTAGTCAATTGCTTGTTGGCAACTTTGTATCGCTGTCTTCTGCGCCGCCGGTCTCGGTTGTTACTTACTTTCCTGCACCTGTTGCTTTCTTTTGTGTTTCATAGTTGCCTTTGCCTTAATCCGCCAGGGACCCATTTCCCTGAATTGTCATGCGAGCCATTGCGATGTCACAAGCATCGCAACGGTGATTATGACAGAAGGCAAGAGAAATAGAAGAATGATGAAGGAAAATGGAGAGCAGCTGCAACAAAAAATTTTTGAGGAATTGAGGGATTGTACTATTACCTAAATACTGTTCCGTCCCCCACTGCCTATGCTTTATTTATTTATTTGTCAAATTTCTCTGCCTCCCCTCTCGTACACCACAACTCTGGGCGGCTTACAAATAAAATAACAGTCAGTAAAAAAAACAAACCAATATAAAATCAATACCATATAAATATTCTTAAATAGCAATAAAACTATAAACTATAAATTATCCACTCCCTTGCTTGAAATTGGCCCCTCCAAACATTATTTATCTTTGGATCTTCTCTTCATGGAGAACAGGCAGCAGAAATGAATGCTATACTTTTATAAGAACCCTATAAGAACTCGACCTATAGTTCATTTATTATTGCAAAGAGTAAGGAAGATACCTCGACAGAAATAAGCAACAACCTTTGCCTAGGCAAAAGGGATACAACATTTTTTAAGTCCGGAGAAACATGATGATACTCAAAAGTGGGTCAGGTGAGAGTACTTTTTAATTTTTTATAGCTAGCTTTTCCTCTAGAAGCTTAAGCTGTCTCAGATGCGGGTTTTTCCTCATTTTATGTCCACAAAAGAATTCTGGGAGGTAGGCTAGGCTGAAAGATAGCGCCTGTCTGTCACCTAGTCAGCTCCCATGGCTGAAGATCGAAGTCTTAGTAGAACACCTTGATTACTATACTTGCTGACTCTCATCAGATTGTTAAATCAGTAATACTTCAGCTACTGTATGTTCTGGACAGTACAGAGGAGATTCTCTGCTACCCAAAGTCTTCCCATTCTGCTCTTTTCCCATGCATTTGAACTGGATTGGAATGAGGAGATGCAAGTAACATATTGTAACATAAGATATTATATCGTCTACCCTGGCTTAGCAAGCTTGGACTTTGCAGCCCAATTTCACAGTAGAGTTTACTTATGGTAGGTCAAGAATCATGAGGCATGTTTCCAGTAATATTTCAGGAAACACCAATGTTAAAATACTTTTTTTTCTACCTGTTAGCATTCATTGATTGTGTTCTGCTTTTACAAGTATCACTGGCACAAAGTCTTTCTTGGATGCTCTCAGTTCTTTAGCCATGATTTCAAAGTAATATAGCCACATTTCTATTGGTGTACTTAAAATTAGTTCAAATCATACTAGTCTCTGTGGCTGTTGGGATGGAAATGGAAAGTTGATTATAACAGCCAATGACACTTAAAAAAAATCCTTATCCATCTGTTTTGGTGGTGTTATATTATAATATTACTGGAGGAAGAGTTAATTTGAGCAAAGGACTCCTGTCAACTTCTATTTATTCTTCATCATGGCTCCATAACCTCATCCTAGTTGCTAATGTGCTGGCAGAATCCTATGGTATCTTTTCCACATCCAAAGAGGGATGATTTCTTGTTTACTAGATTTCACAACTGATAGAGGTTGTAACATACAAATTGTACATGTAGTTCATTAATAAAACTTTAAGAAAACCAGGTTTCCTTAAGCAGGTGAATACTGTAGGACTAAGAGTAATAATTCGAACTGAATTTGGAAACTTTTTTTTTCAAGGAAAAACTTTAGAACATAAATGTAATTGAACAGTATGTGTTAACTGCTTTTGCAAAATGTCCATAGTGATGCTTTATTTACAAGGAAGTGTTTTCCCATTTAGCAAAATAAAAAGAATTTATGTAGAACTTAATCTGCCAGGGAAGGAACTGGGACCACTAGAACAAGGTGATGAGAGAAATGGAGGTATATGGGATAAAATTCTGAAGGGTCTTATCTGTAGATTTCCAGTATCATTTATGTTTTATTTTATTTGTAATAAATTCATTTGGAAAATACACATTCGTAAAACTTTGAAAGTAAGCGAAAGAAACCAGGATTAACTTACATATACGATAAGCTAAGGGAACATTAATACATTTATTTCCCCAATTGCTTGAAGCTCTAAAAATTCTTATCCAATAGAAATGTTCTAATCTTTGTCTGCCTTTGTGCTTCTCAATCAGAGCATGATTCTGAATTTGTAATTCTCACATCCTACATTATATTCCATGCCATATAATAGAGGGGGCCTGCTACAAACAAGGTGAATGGGTTTGTGTATTAAATTAACCGCATAATACAGGAAGCTGAACATTTATTCTTATTGATTCAAACCATCAATAATATCTGTGCCCTTGGTTTCCTGGCTTTGTTGTTTAAAAACTGAGTTTTGTACTCAGTTGTAACATTCTAGTCAGGATACTTTACAATCCACATTATACAAAATGACTTATATATTATAAAGATACAATCAGCACAGGTGTATTCATTTATATTTCCCACAATTCCACCATACTGTAATGTTTGCCTTAATATATTTGCAGGCACCCCCTCCTGGCCCACCTGGTATTAAAAACCAAACTAACGAATTGTTTAATAGTAAAAGTACAAAGCTGGAATATTTCAAAGTAAAGTGCTACCTTTGTCATAATGGGCATTTTCCATTATTATTATCAAAGACATCTCTGTACCCAACGTAGGACTCAAAAGCTTTCTTAAAAATAAAAATAGTAGGAGGATGGTAATTTGGAAGTATGCTTACATACCAGAAAAAATATAAAGGAGTTATAGGGAGCATTCAGAGTAGAGGCTAAAGACAGTGACAGGCTACATTCTTGTATATCTCTGCTTGTTGACTTCTGTACAGTCCCCATTGCAGCTATTTTGTAAATGGGTAAGGCCCCTTCCCCTCGCCCAAAATTTTACACAAGAATGTATGATATACTCCCAAAATCCCAAGTGTATATCTTCCAGCCCAAAAGGCTGGATCCCTGTTCTAATGCCGTATCAAAAATGGAGTTCAAGTAGCACTAAATATATAGTACAGGTAGTCTTCAACTTATGACCATTCATTCAGCAACCGTTCAAAGTTACGGTGGCACTGAACCAATGGGGCTTATACACAGTCCACGAAGTTATGGCACTGCAGAACCCCACGGTCACGTGATCAAAATTTGGAGCTTGGAGCCTGCCTGCCTTTAAGGGGTGCTTCAACTCTCCACATCCACCTATCTCCCTCATTTTTGCCCTTTTGGCCCCTTGTATTTCATGGCCCCTGCTGCCCTGTGCTCCACCACCCCCAGCTGACCTTCGCTATCTTCTTGCTCCCGCTGCTGAAGAGCATGCCTGGCCTGGCCTTTTGTGAGGCAGCTGCTGGCCACGGGAAGCCTTCTTCCCCAGGTCTCATGAAGAATGGCCATGTGCGACCTCAGGAAGAAAGCCTTGTGCAAGAAGATGGCAAAGGTCAGCTGGGGGTGGCGGAACACAGGGTGACAAGAGCAGCTGGGGCTGGGGTTTCACGCTGCACTGCTGGTCTGGGCTGGTCTGGGCTGGCCTGATCTGGGGCAGCTGGAACTTCCTGAGGTGGCTGCAGCTTCACACTGTGGCTCAGGGCTTCTTGCAGCCCCAGAGCTGTGCTACACAAAGAAACCCTTGAGCCGTAGCACAGCAAGCAGCCCCAGAGCCATGTGGTTCTGGGGCTGCTTGTGTCCCGCAAGGCAGGAAGCAAGATAGCCAAAAGGGCAGAGATGGAGGGGAAATAGCTGGGTGGGGAGAGTGGAAGGGGAGGCAGTCCCTTATCAGTCACATGATGTCGAGCTTTATGACCACATTGCTTAACAATGGAAATTCTGGTCCCAATTGCCATCGTAACTCAAGGGCTACCTGTATTTCTGTATCATTTTTTTGCAAAAATTAAAATAACATAAATAATGGATCAGAAAGGCACGGTACTACATTGCTCAAGTCTGGGGAATGCAGCAAGTTCCAGTTATAAGAATCCAACAGGGCGGGCTTAGTTCCATGTTCTGCAAGTCAGTAATGGTTGAAAATTCTTTTGATATTGATTTTATCTCTTATGAGATTTTTCTGTTTTACCAAATATACTTTTGTTTATGAAAGGAATACTTCATTAATATAGAATGGCTTCTTGGGGGAATCTCAGTATCTATCTTTAACTCCAAAATGTATATGAAATCATACAAAGGATAAGTAGAATTTGTAGGTGATACAATAATCAGCTAACCTCAGATAATGTGAATTCTGTTCACTAATTTAACATAACTTAACAGGATGATATTTATTTTATATTTACTTTGCACTCAGTGATTTCTTAAAATACCAAGTTTCCAATTTGATGTAGGAGTATTGTTAGTATAAAGTCACTTTTTAAAAAATTGTATTTAATCTCAAAGGATAAACATTTATCTCCTAAAATATGTGCTTAAAGATTTTAATAGCATCTTGCTTCAGGATTCAAAATAAATAAAGCAAAGCTGTGTTTCCATCTTCTGAAAACAAAATTACAGAGATTAAAATATATAAAGACAAAATGAATGTATTCCATTTGCATATTATATTTTGGTCTTAAAGTTGATATTGAAGATTAAGGGTCAGCATTTAATCCTCACTATCCTAATCCCTAAAATTACAAAGACAGGCATAAGTGCATGTCTGCTGCACTAAATTACCTTGAAAGAAAACAAATTCCAAATGAAAAGGGAAGCATATTTATATTATGGTGATTTAAAATCTGTCGCCTAAACACATCTTCTTCCCGCTATCCATTGACCTAAATTGCACACTAAAAGCTTGCTTGTCTGCAAATGGGCAGCTAACACTTTGAGACAATCCAGATATTCTTCTCTTATGCAGAATTGTGCCAACAATTTTTCTGACTACAATAAACACTGTCTTGTTCATGTTCTGCAGAAACAAAGACATGTTATACAATACAAGAATTTATTTTATCCTTTTCAGCTCAGTTTTTGGATATAGACAATTATACTATTCTACGTAAAATTAATGAGTTTGGGGATAGAGTTAATTATGTAAAAATTGAGTCGTATAAAAGAAAATGAAATACATATTTTTTCAAATGAAAAGGAATTAACTTAAACCAATAGTGAACCACATGTCTGGCGCTACCCTATTGATTTTGAATGCCCCCCAAAATCTTATTTTTAATTGACTATTTTTTTATTATTATTGTATTTTTACTGCACTTCTGGGAATTTCTTCCTTAAGGGTCAACACTGTTGCTTAAACCAACAAAAATATGCAATATAATGAAGCATCCACAATAATAATCAACCCACTAAACCCTAAAACAACATGTTACAATGTATGGTATTCATACAAATAAAGTGCAACTAAAAATTACCAATCACAATGTACAGAGTGTTATGAACAGTCCTATTTATTATTCTTCACTTAATTTCCTCTCAAAAAGCCAGATGGAATCAAGGGTTTGTTTAGTAAAAATTCTTTCTGCTCATGCTGTAATAGCTTGGGATCCAACAGTTACTAATTTATACCACCTTTTTTTTCTGTTTGCATAAACACTAAATCCATTTTACATATTGGAGACAACAATCCTAGCATAGGTGTCTTTATATTTTCGGAGAGATGCTCACTCAAAATTTCTGAATTTTCACACAAAACCACACATAGATAAATTTATTTAAATTCTATTACATCCTTGCCAATACACTGGTCCTGTTCCTAGTTCTATTAAACTCAACTTCCTAGTTAGATACCATAACATCAGCAATAAACTTTGTCTAATTTTAGTTGATATCAATTTAAACATTTTTTTACCTATGCAGAAGTCCAAAAATTACTAGGCAAATTAACATTTTAAATTGCGCTCAATCATGTCTGATTCTCAGAGACTGCCTGGACAAGTCCTTGCAGTTTTCTTGGCAAGGATTTTCAGAAGTGGTTTGCCATTGCCTCCTTCCTAGGGCTGAGAGTGTGTGACTGGCCCAAGGTCACCCAGCTGACTTTGTGCCTAAGGTTGGACTAGAACTCACGGTCTCCCAGTTTCTAGCCTGATGCCCTAACCACTTCACCAAACTGGCTCTCATATTTGGAGAATAACACAAGCATAAGTCAAATAAATGAGGTTAATCTATAGCAACTGAATGAGGTCTACTATCTCTGTTTTTAGTTTTTATTAGTCCAGTTCCAAAATCAGGGTTGAAATACAATATTCTGGATTAAAATGCTAAAATACTAGGAACACTAAAACGTATTTTACACCTCATCATACCTTTCCGTTCCGAGTAATATATTGATGAAAGTTTCTGCTCATTAGCTAACATTTGTACTGGAAGCTGTTTTCCTTTTCCTTCCCCCACAACTTTTTCTTAGGTGTGATGCCCTCCAGATGGTAAGACTGAAAGCATTTACTGTTCTGTTAGTATTTTACAAGCTGCTCTAGGAGCCTTTCAGGTTGTAGCTTGAAGTATAAATGTTTTAAATAAAAGTGAATAAAAATATGGCTTGAGTATGCCTGATTATATTAACAGAATTTAAAGAATTTCACTCTACATATTACTCAGTTTCAGAGCAGCTTGAAGCAGCTTAAGAATGTTGCCGTACTATTTGATAACCAAAAGAAGAATAGCAGATGAAATACTAGAACATTCTAAAAGAAAATCACAAATTAAATACTTGGTTAAGCAAAGATATTTTTGTCTAGCACCTGAAGATAAAAAATCTTCAGGTGCTAGACAAAAGACTGGGTTGGGGAACCTGTTCTATAACCGGGACAACAAAATAGTCTCCAATAGCCAAAATAGCCTTCAACCTCCAGAGCATACACCTTGTAATATCCGAGGGGGAAAAAGTAATATCCAATAATATTAAGAATTCAAGATTAGGTATTAGAAAAACATAAAAAATGTTGACTATTTGACATCATAAGGAATACCCACTAAACATATTTTTGGAGAACATTCACTTGACGACGATCATGTTCTGGCGATAACATTATATGAATTACATAACATCTTAGAGCAATTGGTATAATAAATATCTATATGGAAAATAAATATTGAAGTATTGCTATAAAAACCAAAGCATCCTCCTATTCATGGCATCATAAGGGCAGGTGTTATTTACTGAGTTAAAAGAAATCCCAGGACAGAATTTACAAAATAGTCACTCAAATCCATCCTCTTAGCATACATGGGGGGTTTATGTCCTTTACTTTTGAACAGTAGTTCTCAAGCACATCACAACTTTTTTTCTAAAATTGGTTCAGTTACAAACAGTAGGACAAATGTTTGGCAAACTGAACAACAGAATTCCCTTACATCCACAGAACTACATTCATTATTCATCAGTATCTGCAATGTTCCGGTTACAAGGTTGTTTTTTAGAATTTGCCAAATAAGTAAACTTATAGTGATTTCTTTTGAAAGCCATCCATCAACCACAATGTATCTGCAATAAACCAGTATTCCCTTTAACTAGGTATGTCATATACGTTCATAATTTAAATGCATTTTAAATGCATTACTCAATAGTTTTCACATTCAAAACCTAATCAATGCCTATTATTAAGCTTTTTATTCTTTCTTCACAGCATTTTTCCTCAGCTGTTTCTGTCATTTACTTCTGGCAAAATTTATGTTCAAAAAGTCTTTGTAGAGATATGTACAAGAGATATGTATTTTATGGAAATTGCAGACCAACAACTCAGAGGACACCAGCTTCAGGAAGGGTGCTCTAATCTTTTTGGAATAAAACTAAATCTAGAGTCCTCATGAGAAAAAGGAAAAGGACTATTTCAAAAATTTTTAAATATACTATTAAAGACTTATAAGATAGTTAGCATTTTCAAGCCCTAATCCCAACTGCTTAATCGGTTTCAGACAGATGAACACAGCAGCAATTATAAATAATTTTCATTCTTCTTTAATTATACTGTTCTAATCAAATACCTATATGGTATTAGGAATCACAAACATGAAACCAGTGTTATTTTTTTAAGTAGTATATTTTCAACATAGTATTATAATATATGGATTATTTTATAATTGTAATGGCATTCTCAAAGGTTATTATTCCTCCCTCCCTTCCTCCCTTCCTTCCTCTTTGCTCTTTCCTGTGTTTCCTATGTTTTACAGCAGTTGCTGTATTTCTTTTTTATTTACATCATTTATATGCCTCCTAACAATACAATTTCTTTGGGTGGTTACAATACATCATGTTGTGCTGTCTTGCTATGATACCAATATAGAATACACAAAGTTAAAGTTATGTACCACTGTATTTTACAAATGAAGTCTCTCATTCTTTTGTTCTGGCAAATAACAAAACTAAAAAAATCCTTATACTTCGCATTTTATAACTCTTTATCTAAATAATTCTTATTACAGATCATTAAGAAGGCCTAGTATTGTATTGCAGATGGAAGAGAGGGAGGGACTTTCTTAAAGTTATTGAGGAAACCCAGACCAATTTCCTTCTTCATAGCTCACCCTTAGAGCCGTGAAGGTATACAAGTTCTCCTACTGAGCCACACATCTTACAGTCTTCAGACAGTTTTGACCATTCGTTTAGTGAATACACATACCCTACCAGTAACAAAGCATGGTTTCAAAGTCATATAATCAAAAGAAATAAAAAATTAAAGAGATAACAAGCTTTCTTAGTCAGCAAGATAGGTGATGTGGATAAGATGTAGAACACAGCTGACAGCATCCTGAAGCAAAAGCATCAGCTCAGACTACAGTCCTATTTTCAGTCACTTGGACTTTTCTATGAAAATATGCCCAGCATCAGCTGTTCCAGGATACATTTTTACCTTCTGTGCCTTGGCAGGATTTAAGCTTGCAGCATTTTGTTATTATTCAGTTTTTATCTAAAATGCTTCTTCAATATTGATGATAAAACTCCCATAAATGTAGCATATTGAGCTGAGCAGCTCAACAGCTCAACATATGGAACTAATATATGCCACATTTGAACATCACTAAACCGTAATTTATCTGCCATCTGTTGCGGATGCTTTCATTTGATTTCTGCACTCAGTGTGGGGCTCGATGGCTTAAATGGCCCCTTCCACCTATATGAGTTTATGATTCTACAGTTCAGGCAGCCCAACAGCTAAAGCTTCTCTTTCTCATCAGCCACATTTCTGAAGACCTCAGTAACACAAAACTCAAGCAGATTCATATGGGTGGAAGTGATCTCTGAGATATGTTAATCCCAGTCCATTTAGGGCTTGAAAAGCCGAAGACAGTATTCACAGCTGAACAGTGAAACAAACTGAAAGTCAGTGAAGCTGGAAAAACTTTACCAGAATAGTCTGACCTAATGATCCCAGACAAAAATCTGAATTCACTGAACGGTTTAAAGGCAGTTCCATATTGTCCATAGCGATTGACTCTTGAAGTTATTAAAATATGAAGGATCAAAGCAAAAAAACACGAGGATCATTCCATATCCATAAACATGGACTACTTTCAAGTTTATTTATTGATTTTTATTGTGTGGTCCAAGCCTGCAAAGTGCTTTCAGGTTATGACTGTGTTGCTTCAAGACAGCACAACTCTACAAGCAGCCAAATGCATTTGTAATGCTATCTGTTCTACCAACGTCTTAAATGGTTTTCAGTCAGCAGTATAAAATGGAAAAAGAAGTATGTTTGATTTTACCTTGGCATATTACAATAATTCTGAATGTTACTTTACTGTATATCTTATTTTAAATTGTAATGTGATGCCTACTCTCATGTTGTGGCTTTAGATGGCTTAAAACATATAATTTAAACTTAAAATTCATTATAACAATTAAAGTTATAAAGACCAATAGAATAAACAAGTCTAAAATAAAAGGCTTGAGTTATAGAAAGCTTTAAATCACCTATTAAACTGTAGGAAGACACACACCATCATTTCCAATGACAAGTTATTCCATAATGCAGGCCTTGCCAAAAAAAAGCAGAACTGGTAGATTTAGATATGAACTGTAAGATGTATGCAAAGATGCTCCACTGAATATTTCAACATGGATAGGATGTATAAGAGCAATACTTAATTCGGTCCTAAGTCACATTAGGACTTTTTATTCCTAGCCTCTTTATGCTAGGAAGAAAAAAACCAGCAAAATTCACTCCCTTTTTTGGTTTGATACCCTCCCATTCCCAAAATGAATACATCTTATCATGCAGCATGTTTTATATTAAAGAGTCAAGAGTCTGAATAAACTTTTGAGTTATCCATTAGAGCCTATATAAACACGCTGATGTGATTTTTTTTGTTTATTTCTTAGATTTCAAGGATGTCCAACTCCAAAAGACATTTAACAAAGACATTTAAAATATAAAAAGGAAAATCATGAATGCCCAGAAAGAACTACACTAATAATAGCCAAAAAATCACCAGGAGCACCACAGACATCTTAACCCCAGCCAAGTCTTCAGAGCCTATAGACATCTTAACCCCAGCCAAGTCTTCAGAGATTTATAGAATATTTGAAGGGTGGGAGCTGTTTGTATCTCTGGGGAGATGTTGTTCCAAAGGGCAGGCACCACAACAAAGAAAGAGGTGCCTTATTTGTAGGAGTTGAGATTCTCAGGACAGAGATGTCAGTTATGTCACACTGCCGAATTTCAAAGCCAAAATATATAACGGAAAGAGTCTCTTAAACCATAGGGAGGGTGGGAAAAAGCAGTGCCAGAAGTAAGCTCCAGTGTGCATAAGAAGGAACTGCTCTTTCATGTTGATAGCCAGCAAACAACAGACTTAGCTGTTTCATCCTAGCATGCAGTAAAGATTCTTAACCAGCCATGCTGTGCTGTAACTCTAAGAGTCTTCAGCTAAGTTTCAACCCAAGAGCCTAGTCAAACAGTGTTGAGTCAAGTGTTAGGGAACTACTGCTGAGTCCTTGTCAGTAAGACTAACATTAAGAGAAGGATGGTGCTTGATATTCTTGACCAAGCTTCACAATAACATAAAGAAGAAAAGGCAATTTGAATTGATCAAAATCCAGAGCAGGGAACAAAAATAATTTGGGAGTGACTGACACGTAACCTGTTCTTTTAAGTTCAAAACACTGTTAAATCTAGACCTTGTAATTATAGCCACCTGTCTTACAATGCCTTGTTCTTCTCATGTGTCCTGGGAGACTCCCTCTACAAATATTAACTTTTACTCATAACACCACTATTGCTCTTGAAGAAGTTAAACTCTCTTATGCAAAACCCTAGAAGTACTTGTGCACAGATTCTTAATGCAATTTGTTATGCAAAGCTAGCACAAGAGAAATATACAAAGTAGAAAAGCAGTTCAAAATTTAAAAAAGCATTCTGTAGCAACATTTAAAAAAGCATTCCTACCCTTTCCAACTGCATTCACAAGATAAAAAATTAGTAACACTAGTTTGGCCAGCTCAAGGGGAAGTGTTTAGGAAGTATTTAAAAGCAAGGATGTTTGCTATCTATCATATTCAAATGGTATAAGAAATGATCACAGAAATAGTTGACATTTTTTCTTAGGCCCCATATTTTGTAAAGATACTTCTTCTGCAAATGATTTGTGGGACAATATTTAATTTCAAAATAAATTTAGTAGATAATGTCAAAATGTCGCAGACCTACAAAAGATTCCAGACTCTAGCCCAGGGTTCCCCAAAGTGGTCAATATCTACCTCCAAGGATCAGTGGGACTACCTAAGGGGTTGATGATGATGACGACGATTTATAGTACTATTCGTTAAAGTAATATTTATTAAATTATTTTCCTATAATAAATGTTTGGAGGTCAATGAACAATCTGAAACTTCATGAAGGGGTCAATGCCCTGAAGAGCTTGGGGACCCCTGCTCTAGCGCCAAATCTTCATAAGCAGAACACTTGACAAGAAACCTTGATCCATTGTCTTGGATGTTTTGCCAACCAAACAAGTACAAAGTTGGTATGCATTTATTATTGTTTTATTTTTAATTTGTACGCAATCCTTCAGAACAGTTTTCCTAAGGAGGCTAACAATATAGTAAAATCACAATTTACTTTTAAGAAAACTACAGTAACTAAAATCAAATATAAAAAGTATAAATAGCAGACTTTAGTGAAAAGCTTTGTTATAGTAGTCATATTTAAAATATTATTCATTTAAATTTTTCTGCCATGAAAAATATTAGGATCTTAGTGCATTTGCACTGACAATGGAACAATGGAACTTTATTTGGTGGACTATGAAATCTCTCCCTTAATTGTAATTATGATCATGGTCCTGATTCAAAATATTCCTAATATAGCATAATTTAATTTTAAGACATTCATACTTTAACATAATGGTAATAAAAGGAAATATGATATAGAACCTTAATAAAAAGAAAGTGTTTCAACTGGGCTACAAAAAAGAGTAGAGAAATGTTTGTTGATATTTAAAACTAATTACATTTTAAAATGCTTCATTTAGGGAATATGTGAGATGATTTTAGATTATATTAATAATGAAAGAAAAATATACAGATAAGGTATCTATACAGCTTTTTTCAACCTTCCAAGAACTATTATGTTAGCGTTAGCTCATACTTTGCTAACAATCGAAAATGATTAGTTGATATGTCCTCAATGAAAGCTAATGATAAGGAGACATTTTAGTGTGAAATTAATGACGATCAGTAGTATCTGAACTATGATGGAAGAGAAACAGTATTAGTTTAGAAAAAAAATCTCAGAGATTGAAAAAAAAATAGAAACAGTATTAGTTAAGAAAAAAATTCAAGGGTTGAAATAAACAGTGGTTTCTAAAACTAAGATATCCTTCAAATAAGGATAACCAGATGCTTCTACTCTGTTAAACTAGCTTATGTTGATACCATGTATGGACTATACTGCTTGATAATAGAGAATATAAGCCAGAGGAATAAAAAATTTTTTTTATAAATACTCAGTCAACAGAGCAGTCACTGTAGACTTGATCCAAATATTCTGACAAGCATCAATAATATATGTCTCAAATTTTAAAAGAAAACCAGAACTTTTTCTTTTGGGATTAATGGAAAAGGAATTAGAGGAACAACATGGGAGTGTTGCTGTTATGCATGATCATGGCTGCAAGACTGTTATATGCACAATGGTGGAAAGATCCATAAATACCTATTGTTGAAGTTTGGATTGTTAAACTAATGGACTTGGCTCAAACGGCTAAATTAACAGCTTTAATAAGAGAGCATTCTGTTTCTGCATTTATATCAACTTGGCAACCACTTTTGGACTACTTGCTTGTAATAGAAAAAAATGATGATTTGATTTTGGATTTTAGAGATTAAATGGTTAGCTCTAACAGAAATAATATTAGGATAGGTTAATTAATTGTAAGAGATTAATTAACCTATCCTAATTTATCTATATCTGTATCGGAGAAAGTCAGAAGTCACTTTCCTTTTCTGTTTTCTTTCTACTGACACTTTTATAATTTGTTCTTTTTTCTTTAGTTCTGTTTTTATATCTATTCTATATTCTCTTTTGTTTGTATCTTAACTATATCTTGAAAATAATAAAGTTTTATTAAACATAATACATGTCTCAAATTTTAGTAGAACATATTCTTAGTAGGATAATAAAAACATTCTTCAGTGACATGTTGCAAATCTTGAATAAGGAGGCATTTAAAGTATCTAAAGTTGTAAGGAAAAAAATCTGAAATCTAAATAGTATCAGAACTGAATGCATGAATGAAATAAAAAGCTATCATGAAATAAAGAATAAATTGTTAGAAACGAATGAGGAGATAATAATGTAATAGGTAATGCTCATAACGTTATAGGGGCAATATAATTCAGAGGATTCTAGACAGAGATGCCTCATTTGTGAATTGCAAATTCTGTCAATTTCACAGTTAAAGAATATGCAGATCAGGAAATGGGTAGATGATGCTTTTTCTTCCTGCATGTGAAATGGTGGCTATTCTAATTATTTAATAAAATGCCATAATTCAAGGACAAAATATTCCGTTATATGAAGATTCACCCAATTAAACTTCCTTTGGCATTACTTGATGCATAGGTTTACCAACAATTAGAATATGTCTATGTGTTTAATCTGGTACTAGAAAAGAAAATACCAGATTTCTCTCCTTGTCTTCCTGCAATATATATTTCAACATTTAATGATCAATAGATCATTGATGCAGACAATGTATAAAAGTATATGGCCAATGTTTGGTTGAGTTAATGTTTGGTTCTTCTGTGTAGGGATGAACACTCTATATCTAATCCATCACAAGCCTCACTGATAATTCTGGTTAATTTCTAAATCTGTCTTATTTCACTACTCTAAATTCATATAAAATACATATATTTTCTCTTATATTGTAGAGGAATATGGAGATAACCTTGAAGAAAGAAAACAAGAGCAGTTGTATAAACATTTGCTTAGTCCTAAACCAAAAACTCATATATATACACAGAGACACAGACACACAGAGACACAGACACAGACACACACACACACACACACACACACACACACACTGTCTAGAAGACAGCAGTGGTCACAGTGCCAAGTGACAGCAACATCAGAAAGGAGGAGTATGAGAAGCTGGAGAAGTACCAGAGCCTGAAGGAAGAACTAGAGAGGATGTGGAAAGTGAAGGCCAAAGTGGTCCCAGTGGTGGTAGGAGCGCTCAGGGATGTGACTCCTAAGCTGGGAGAGAGGCTCCAACAGATCCCAGGAGCAACATCAGAGTTCTCCATCCAGAAGAGTGCAGTGCTAGGAACAGCTAAGATACTGCACAGAACCCTCAAACTCCCAGGCCTCTGGTAGAGGATCTGAGGTTGAGGAAGACACATACCATCTGTAGTGATGAGAAGGGAATTTTTTTAAATATATATTCATATTTTCTTAAGGTGGAATTCTTCCAGAATCCTTTCTTTGTCATTTTGCCCATTTCAATCTAGCAAGAACATATACTCATTTACGATTATATGGATGATAATTGTAATATTCTTATATTACTAAGCCTAAAATCAACTTGTCTAAACACTAAATGTAGTAAGGGGTTGCCCACTTGCCAACCTCCTACAAGATGAAGAGATGGAATATGAAATCATCTTGGTCCCAAGTGGAACACCACAGCAAAAGACCAAATGAAATATAAGTATCTGTTGAAATTGTAGCTTCAGATATCCACACTATCCGGATGAATGCAACAGTAAAGTGACAGAGTGAAATTGGTAAGTGAGTATCTTGAAGTCATTATTAAACTATAACCAAAGAGATCCAAGTTTAGTCCCTGTTGATAAGTTCACTGGGTGACTTTTTTTTTTTAGCCAAATCTACTTTATAGGATTGTTGTAGGAAAAAAATTGAAGACCCCCAGATCAACTGCTTTAAGTACTCAGAGGAAAGGCAGAATATAAATTCATCATCATCATCGTCATCATCAGGCCCACAAGTAAAACTTCACACAACTTTCGTTAAACCTTTGTTGTCTTATATAATGCACTTGTACCTTTTAAAAGCATTATCACAGAGGGATGCATCTTGGCCAGAAATATCTCGAGTTCTACAGAGACCACATAATCTACTGTTTTCTTCAACCAAGATAGGACAATAATTTGATGACTTATTCACAAACTTGAAAATGGCCTCAGTACTACTAACACTTTTCCTTCCTTTGGTGAAGTAACTTCTTCAACTTTCGTGGGCACAGGCCTCAATAGCACAAATGATTCCCTATGTTCAGGCGTTATATCAACACTGAAAAAAAAACAGCTGCAGCAGCAACAGATATTGATTTAAGAAATAGTGATAACTGTCAACCAGTAACATTTCTTGCCTGTGTCCAAGGTGAATTAGAATCTAGTAATTATATTTACTGCTGCCAATCAGTTTGCCTGGATGATCTTAAATTCTTGTTCTGAATTGTCAGCCCTTTGAGGTAGGCCAGGTCAGGAAACAGACAGTGCAGGGATTACAGAAATACTCCTTTATTGCTGCAGGATTTAATAACAGAATCTTGAAATTGTGCTAGAATTTCCCTCTATCCCCTCTTATACCAAAATGAATCAAGGCAAATTTGAGTCTCTTTCTCATGTTCCTTCCTTTCCCAGGACTGAATTATCTCAACTGTTCTCCATGAATTTCTTGTCAAGGTTATATCTGCACTCCTCTACATGAATAGAGTTTATGTTTTTATAACACATTTCTTTTTTTCAACTCAATAAATTCTCTTTATTCCTTTTATGAAGAAAATATAGTGCATATTGTATCTAGGTTACATCCACATCTTTTAAGATATCTTTTCCAGCTTATCACCACCTTAGATTCTCAGCCAGACAAGCGATGACATGCTTTGAATACAATCCTAAATTATAATAGCCTTTAGTAAAAGTCTTAATTTAATGATATTTTTCATAGCATGGGTACTTAATGTTAGAATTCAGAGCTAGAATATTGCTACTGCTGCTATGTCTGACTAATTGATAGATTATTGCCATCAAGTCAGTGTCACCTTTTGGCAACTACATAGACAGACCTTCTCTAGGATGATCTGTCTGCAACCTGGTCCTTCAGCTGTTCCAACAGTTCACCCATTTCCACTGTAAAGTTCAACCACGTTACTGCTGGCTGTCCTCTTATTCTCTTCTTCCAGTTTTCCCAGCATTATGAACTCCTCAAGCAAGGTATGTCTTAGCATAATGTGCCCCAAATATGATAATTTGAGCCTATTTGTGCCTTTAGTGAGAACTCTGTATTGATTTGGTCTATCATCCTTTTATTTGTTTACTTGGCCGTGCATGGTGTTCTCAAGAATCTTTTCCAACACCTAAGTTCAAAAGTGTAAATACTCTTTCTTCCCTCAAAATCCAAGAACTTTTTTTAGATTATTTTATCCTGCCTTTATTATTTTTATAAATAATTCAAGGCAGGGAACATACCTAATACTCCTTCTTCCTCTTATTTTCCCCACAATAACCCTGTGAGGTGAGTTGGGCTAAGAGAGAGTGACTGGCCCAAAATCACCCAGGTGGCTTTCTTCACCTCATAGAGTATCACAGTCAAAACTATTGCCTGCACAATTTTGATTTTTGTAGGTAGGGACAAGTCACAGCATCTAAAAATCTTTTTCAAGGCTTCCATTTCTACCCTACCAAGTCTAGGGTACATACGTATCTTGACTGCTAGTTCAATTGACTGCTGGTTCAATTCAACTATTATATTAGAAGTCAATCCTAAAAGTAGTGTATCCACTACTTCAGTGTCTTCATTTTCAGTTCTAAGGGTAGTTGCTATGTCAATTGTCATTAGTTTGGTCTTCTCTATGTTTAATATTAATCCCATTTTTTTTATTGTGCCCCTTGACTTTCATTACTAGAGCCTGCAGATCATTTGTATTTTCAGCTCTCAGAATAGGTCAGCATAGCACAAGGTTATTGATATTTCTTCCTCCAATTTTAAAACCATTATCATCATCTTCCAATGCAGCCATTCTCAATATACAGTATATTCAGCATATATGTTCAATACATAAGGAGAGAGCATATATCCTCGTCTCACTCCTTTGCTGACCTAAAGTATAGTTATATCTCATTTTTATTCTGGTTGCTAATTTTATTCCCATTTTATTCCAAGAACTAGATTGGTCTGACAGAAGGTGACTGGCCCAAAGTCTGCACTTATTTATTTATTTGATTTCAATTCTATAGCACATCCCTGTTTCACACCTACACTACACCATGCTAGCTTTCTAAATAGTCATCTAAAGAAGCTCCCATCTTCAGGCTGATATTTCCAATGGACGTTCAAGCTTCCCTTCTTCTTAAAATGAGGAAACTAGGCACCTCATCCATGCTAAATATTATGCCCCAAACTTTTGGTCCTGGGAGCTAGAGTTTGGATTTGTCTACTATTATGCATGGAGAAATTTGAAGCAAAACCATATCCAAGGACATGCATATGGGAAGGAAGAAGTATTATTTTCTTGTTACAGATAGAAAAAAAAAATCTAGACGTTAGTAGCTATCTTGAAAGGAATGAAAGTGAAAACCTATGCCAGCAGCCTACCAATGAAGCAACGAGTTTTTGTATCTTACAGTAATGTCAGTCTGAGATTTAAAATATATTATTAAGTCAATGATTCAAGTCAGTAAGTACAAGTCTTAAACAAATAATAGCAGCTTGATTCTTCATGAGAAAGCTCCTACTCAGCTTTTGCTGTAAACATATCTCTAAAATAAAAGTAAGTAGCAGGGTCGTTACAATCAGAAAAGGTACTCAAAATGATGTGTTTCAGAAAATTAAATCTCATTTGTACAAAGACAGTATCTATTGTATTAGACGCATGATGTAAAAACTGTGAGAAATGCAGATGCTTAATGTGCCCTATCTATTGGTAGAAAATCTGAAACCCACAGATCAAAATCTGGCACCTTCAGTAAGCACTAAAACTCATGAAAAATTTATACTGAAGAATCAATGTGTAAGTGAAGACTAGCTATTTAAAGCTACTGGCATGCTATGGAAGATGTTTAACACTTGGACTAAATAGAAATAACTGTAAAGACTTCTACTACAAAATCCATTTACAACTCCACATGAATTTTACATTTGAGTCACTAAAATCAGAATTACATCCTTAAGATCCATTAACGGTTTTCAGTTCTTTTTATTCATCATGTTCATATGGTCCCAAAGGGTTAATAACCCCAGATGAGCAGAAATTCATTAGCATAATCCTAAACAAGTAAGTTGAAGTTCTATCAGGTCTGTTTCATAGCATCAAGGATTACTGCTAGCATTCTAATCCTACTGAGCCTAAGGGAGGTACGCTGTATTGTATTTGAAATCCCAGTCAGGAAAGAAGAGAAGGTTAAATGGGTGCCTTGCTCTGTAATCAAATATCACAGGGACTGCTTATCTATTCAGCCAACAACTAATGTACAAAAATCAATTAAAAAACAAATAGCTACTTCTTTAAAACTTTTATACCTTACAAAAAAAGAAGAAAATGATTTACTATATATGTTAATCCTGAAATGAAAACTACCTATCTATCTCATAATATCAATGAGTTAATTACACACACACACACAGATACACGCACAAAGGGTTATACAAAAGATGGAAAACAATAATTTTAAATATTATGTTATAAATTTCCCCCTTGTCAAAAAACAGTCACAGGATGTTTGTATTTTTTCATCCAATAATGCTGGACTTTGATCAGTTGAGAACAATAACATATATCAAGTTATTGTTAATTAATATTCCCAATTATTTATTAGTGGTGAAAAGCATTTTCTTCCACTGCACAACATCTGTTGCATACTCTGGTTAAAGTCCCAGGACTGCTGAAAAATGCAGATGCTACTGTGAGCCTTTGTTCTCAGCAGAGAAATGTCCCTTTCAGAAATGCATCCTCATATCACTGCCCTCCCTGGTCCTTCTTTTTTTCCCTGTTTTGAATAGGCTTCATAGTTCACATGTAAAGACAGCAAGAGCCAGTTTGGTGTAGTGGTTAAGGCACCAGCCTAGAAATGGGGAGATTGTGATTTCTAGTCTTGCCTTAGGCACAAAGCCAGCTGGGTGACCTTGGGCCAGTCATTCTCTCTCAGCCCTAGGAAGGAGCAATGGCAAACCACTTACAAAATCTTGTCAAGAAAACTGCAGGGACTTCTCCAGACAATTGCCAGGAGTCAACACAAATAGCTGAGCTTGCTAGCTAATATAGCCATTATGCTAGAAGATGATTACATCTGCTATTAATATTGAATACTACAGAAAATGTAATATTTAAGGAACTAAAAAAGTGGCAATTATATACTAAGCAATGCATGTCAATTACAGCAATGTGCTTGTCTGGTAATGACCCTTCAGATATTTTTATCCTGCTTAGAGGTTCAAAACAAAATACTTAAATATAACAGTGTCAACTCAAGTTAATTAATTCATCAAGTCTTATAATTTAATTATTGCTCTGCTGCTTTTAATCTGTTCTTGGAAATTGAGGCATTTGGCTAGAAGAAATCCAAAATTACTTTTCCTTTTCAAGGAGAGAAAAGAAGTCATACTGGACTACAAGGTGAAGGCTTCAAGGCTGGAATTTTCAGTATAGTTTTCTTTTTAAAGTAAGAAATGCAGATGTAAAGAAGGAAAACATACACTGGAATGCAATATTTTCTTTCTTATTCTTTCCCAAACAAAGTAAAATATGGTACAATGTTTTTTTTTTGCTATACCCTTTTATAAATAGGATATAATGAGGGTTTTTTAGGATCAAACTAAATGTTATGCTGAAGATGTGGTTTGCACATGCATCTCTTAAAAAAAAAAACAAAGCTGTGAGGCAGGAATGTTCTGGATTGGGACCGAAATGGGATATCAGCAGTTAATTTTTTCACTACTCAAATGTCCTTGCAAAAATGTTTTTTTCCAGAACAGAAAACCTGAACTGAGGTTTGTGCTCCTATAAAACACAATGAAATCATGTGAGAACTTCACATTTAAAATAATATGCAATATATAAACATATGCAAAGGTTCCCCTGCTTTATCCATCTGGCATTTTCTATTTCTTGGCAGAATGGATAGACACAGAAATACATTGGCCAAACCAAATGAGGGGTGGGAATATTTGTGCTGAGTATAATTGATGAAGTTGATGAAATGGTAATACATTTATTACATAATTTATTCCCAACACTACAAAATCAAGCCATTCATTATATAACATGTGATACTGAGGTAACACTTGGATTGCAGTATGATTTAGTCTTTGTATATAGTGGCATACTACATGTGAGTTCACCCATGGCAGTTGTGCAATTAATTCATGGCCACACTAAAAGACAGTAAAATTTTGAGCATGATCACCTAACATTATGGAGGCAATTTAACAGGAAACTAGTTGCAAATAATGAATCACCTACAGTGAATTGCATACACTTTAATATATCACTAGAATGACCTCAAACATCCAGTATAAACTTAGCATTGGTTTATTACAAACTATGCTTTGTAAATTGAAAGTCAACCTCCAGAATCCATAGTGTCAATCCTTTTCTTTTTTGTCTCCTTTTTCTTGCCTTCACTATGGTTAGATGGTTTATGTGTTGCGACCATCATTATTAACATTAGACTATTAAGAAATGCTTCTATATATGTACAGAAGCATTTCTGCTGGGACAAATACAGTCATCAAGTGACACAATTATGTTAATGTAACTATGATGCTTTGAGGAAGGATATTTCACTCATACTTCTACCACATACTTTGCATAGCCTAAACAACTATAATTATCGTTATTAAAGGCATTCAATAATCAGAAGCTAACAGAGATTATTTTGGGTACATACAATTTCTTGGATCAAAATTTGTATGACAATGAATACATGTGAAATTCATTTACATTAACTTTATCATATTACAGCTTTTAAACTAAGTTCTAGGCTGCACTACAATCTGTACTCAAAGGGGAAATAGGTGATTCAGACTGTACACGAATGCAACCTCACACCTGCAAAAAATGTTTATGACACAGCTTCTTTAAGTTGCCAAATCACCATTCCCATTATAAACTGAATTTGCTGCACAGTGCTAGTAGTTACTAGTAACACAGACAAGTAGTTCAGTTTTAAATTAATTCTGGACACAATATGGTTATATAGCTTTCACCACAATTTCAACAATCCTATAATCTGCTTACAGTAAGATATAGTCATATTGCGTACTTACAAATAGAGACAATTGCACTGATTTTCCTTGAAATCAGCTGTCTGCATAGAAGAACAAATGCATCTAACTGCTGCTACGCATTTAATTTCATCACTGCTAATTAAACAAGTTCATCGTTATTTTCCACTTCTTTCTGTTGAATGTTATACAGTACTGTATGCTTTTTGAGGCAACAATCCAGGTCCTTCTAGCTTGTAAAGTACAGAACTATAATAGTGCTATATAAATAAAATGAAGATTGACTCTAGTATTACAGGGCCTAGCTATACAAGAAGATTAAACATATAGTTGAAAGAAATGCTTAATGCTGCCCCTTTTTCTTTGCCAACACTGTAGTCACAATTACGTTTCTCACAGCCTCTCCTCACCAAGAGGCTGCCTTTCCCCCAAAGCAGAGGTGAAAGTGCCAAGTTCCCTTTTTTCAAATACATGTTTAACTACATGTACACATAGGCTTTCTGAAGTGGGGTGAAAGAAATAGTGAGAGTTTATAACCCAAACCATTTTTAAATGGACATATTTTAGATGGGAATATGAAGAAGTAATGTCACAAAAAATTCCCTCCCTGCCTCACAAATTACCAGCCAAATACAGAGCATCTTTTCAAAATTGACTCAGCGTGTGCGTGATCCAAATGTACAATCTCTATCCCATAGTTCCACAGAGTTTAAAGTGGGATTAAAACAATGGTAATGAGAGTCTTGGATACTTCAAGGAGGCATAAGGCACTTGCATTTTAGACCTGAAAAATCCCAAGATGTCGAATTTCAAAACCTAAACACTGATGGAATGATAAAGCCATTACGAGAAAAATGCTGGATATTCAGAAAATGTATTAGTCATAATTTCTCTCTGACTTGGCATTAACAGAGCTTAGCTTTGTATGAGAAAGATATGAAAAATAATCTTTGCAGTTTAAAGAATTATCTAAAAATATTTATGAAATAGTTTTCTTGCTTGCTGTAATTAGTATACCCATAATGTGGGATTGTTTCTTCAGCTGTAAATGGGTGTAACATTGCTTGGGATTTTATTGTTACCTTTAGATGAAGCTATCTTAGTGCCACAGCATTACAGTTTTGATATTTAAATACATGTTTATGTATCATAGGTATATGAAACATTACTATATCTCATTTCATATATTGAGAATGTATTTATTTACAGCATAAATACAAACAAAAAGCCTATTCATTCAAAGCTAGGGCAGGAATAACAAGGCCTGGTAGCAACCTAGGTAGATGTCAAGTATAACAATATTCCAGCAGTAAAAGATAAACATAAGACAAAAATATAAAGAATTGGTAGAGAAAAGACAGTTCTCATGCCATATTACTGAAACTCCATCAGTCTGATGGGAATTTATGTTGGATCAGTGATTCAGAAACATGTAAAAATGTGGCCTGGGAAGCAAGGAAGATGTTGGCATACAGATGCTCCATTTCATTTCTCAAATGACATTGTCACATTACTGTCATGCACTAGGACTCCATGCAATCACATTGCATTATTATGGTGAAAAATGAGAGAAAAGTTTGATTAGTTGAGGTGAAAAAGTAGCAGCTATTATATTATTACATATTTTCTTACCCACTTTTCATCATTAAAGCTAATCTCAAAACAGGGGTATGTAACTTCATAAAATCAACAAAACCATATAAGATTTCAACACATCTTAAAATACCAGAACAGGAAAAACCAACAAACATAAATTCAGCTTAAAAGCCTGGGTAAATAAATAAGTGTTTGGCGGATTCCAAAAGCTTACAAAAGTTGGCATCATCCATACTAAGCAGAAAGGGAATTTTGTAAACAGAGCTTCATCAACGAATCAGTCTTATTCTGAGTCACTGTACTACAGACCATACCCACAGGTGGGACCATACGTAGCATCTCCCCAGCTGATCTGAATGTCAGCTAATACTGGAAAAAGTATTATTACAGCATCATATGTTAAAATAGCAAACTTGAATTGGGCCCAATGTCTTATAGGAAAACGGTGTACTATATACATTATAGGTATTATGTGGTTCCCAAATTAGCTGTTCCATTTAACAATTTGGCAGTTGCTCTGTTGAGCAGATGCATTAGGATTCATTTGCAATTCTCATATTGCCTTAAAGAGTAGCTCCATCTTATCCTCAATAATAGGTTAGCTGTAAATTGTGCTATAAAACTCAACTATACCGATGCAGGAAAAGGTCACAGAGCTGAAACTAGGTATCTGCAGTTCTTGCTATTGTGATCTATCATTTTTCTACTGACAGGTATGAATCTAATAGAACTCCCAACATACAACAAGTTATCTTCTACGACAAGCTATCTTTTTGATTTCTCAATTTGAGAATAATTTATCAATATCAATATCATCTCTGTTTTATACATAATCAGTTGATTATCCCTTATGACTATCTTATTCTTCAGCTAACTAGTCACCAGCAGCATAGGCACTCTTGATTTTGAAGGAATAAAGATATAAAATCTAGTGGTCTACTGATAACACCAGAAACCCAGAACTCTAATAATAATAACTCCGAGAGCTTCGTAGCCCAAATGCATAGTGGTCCTATCAGTATCATGGCTGATGTTGTCCAATGCCACTGAATAAAGAAGAAAAATAAGATGGGATATAATTAATGTGACAATGTCTGTTTCAGTGCTCTATCCAAGCCTGAAAACAAGTTGAACTGCGTCTAGATAACCAGATTTCTCCAAGTGCATCTTTAACTGGTAATTACCACCCTCTCTATCACTTTACTCAGAAAGGAGTATTTAAAACTCAGTGGTACTTTCACAAATCACAGATCCCAGGGACGGCACAATTTCTTTCATAATACGACATTAACTACTTCCTGGAATACATAACAATGGTTTCTGAAGGAAACAAAATTAGAGCGGGAGGTAGATATGAAAGGGACGGGGCAAGAGGAGAAAGTTGTGGATGTATGAATAAATGTTGTAACACTTGTTTAGTGCTCACGTGGATAAGCAACCACAATGTGCTGTGGAAGGAGGAGGAACAATGGCAGCAATACCTAATTCACATTTCCTTTGTTCATTTCAAGGCTAACATGCCCAAATGTTCACAGATAAACAACTTCTCATACAAACAAAAATATAAGAAATTTAAAGGACATTGTTTTTTCTTGATCAGTTCAGAAGGAAAACCAAATGTGAAATTAAAAATGTAAAATACCAATTGTTATGCAGTTCATGATGCAGTTTCAAAAAACACATGACAAGCATGGCAGTTACGCTTGAGAAGCTGTTATGCTATGAGGCTCATTGCTGAAGCCTTAGAAAGCTTATTCTGAAGCAATGCTGGAATGCCATGTTTTTCCAATGATTCTATTCTCAAAAGGAATCTCTTGATTTTTACAAGGGCCTATATGTAACATCACTTTCAGGGATCCCCTTTGAATCAGCAGTATCAGAAATAAGGAAAATGTCTTTTTATGAGTTAGGTAAATAGCTGTGCAACAGAATGATGAAAGCAGTACTGTAGCATCATCTGCAAGCTCTGGCCTTTGGGACATGTGTGAATTGTTGCAACACACACAGGAGAAGGGAGGGGCTTGTACTGCAACACTACTGTTTTTGTCAGTCTGATTCCCCCTTGCCCTTGTTTCCCTGCACATCCTGCTCAGTTTAACACCATACATGGACAATAGATCTGAGCAATTTAAATTACAAAGTGGAACAATATTTTAAAGAATAAAAATATTGCTCATCTAAACTGCTGTTGGTCAGGAAAGCTTTAGAATATGAAATTCTTATTGAACAACATATGCTTACATCTAAAAATATTTTTCCATTAAAGGGTTTAAATAAAAAAGAAACATACCTAAATTATAACTTTCCTATGGACATTTGCACACCCTTTTTTAGAAGTGGTGTCTTTAATGTTTAGATCCACAAATGTGTCCCTTGGCATGTACCAGAAAGCAGTGGGAAACTTAAAAATAGATCAAAAGCAAAACCCAGAAATTATAATTTTAATTCCCCAACTTCATGCAATTAACAGGAAATACTGAATGCAATGTTTTATAACAGTATCAAAATACAATAGTTAAGCCACAAGAATTCCATACACTTGTGGTATACAGCTAAGAGACACTAACACTTAAGAATATCCTTGACCAGATTACTAACTGAATTATACTCAGTACTACAGAACACAGAAGTAAATTTCTTTTATCTTATGCAGAAGAACCCATGGAAGGCTACACTTACTTTTGATATCATTCTATGTCTTGTTAATATTCTAAAATACAATTGAAATGTATTCTAAATTGATTCAATATTCTCTTTCCACATACATTCCTTATAGATTAGGATTATAGGTTATAATATTTAAAAAAAATAAAACAATGAACAAAATCTCTTTTACAGGATTGTCAGTATAAACCAAACAGCTCAAATGCATGAGTTTTATTTCATGCTAAAGAAATCTTTGCTATGACTGCAAGTCAAAGTGATTTGTTTAACCCAGAAGATAATGGATTAGTAGACTTCTCTGTGGAACCAGATGTTCAATAGCACCTGTGATTTTTATGGTCTTGATACATTTCTTGTTAACATCCTCCCAAAAGAGATTTGTATAGGTTTCCAGCATCCTGTATCTTAATTTCTGGTGTTAATAGTAGAGAACAATGCAAGTCATTTTATTTCCATCAGCTACTAGATTGAGAAAACAAAAACTGATTCAGGTTCAGTGAAAATCTACAGATTTGTCAGACCATCTTCAAAATATGAAAATACATAGTATCATTTTTTTTTTTAACTTTGTGGCTTTTAGGTGAATATTGACTTATATAATATAATTCAATATTCACCTGAAAGCCACCAAGTAATTAAACTAAGAATTTAAAAAAATATATAAACTACTTCTTTCTCCATTTTTTTAATAATTTGATAATACCATTCAGAAAAGGCTATTAAGAAATTGTAGCATGAAAACTAAACTACTAGCATGATATAAAAGAGTTACAAAACAAATTAGGAATTAATGGTCCATATACAACATGGAAAAAAATTCAGAGGGGGTTGACCAAATGTTCCATAGTAAGACAGGTCTTGCTTAATGTAATTATTAATGATCTGAAAAGGGTATGGCCAATGAGGTGGCAAAGACAGCAGATGACATGAAAATATTAGGTTATTTGGATCTACAAAAGGCGCTTTACAGAAGCACAAGGAACGAACAGGCAGAAGAGTGGCAGACGGAAATGTAAAATCAAGGGTATTCTTCATCAATTCACTTCCTGTGCCCTATTTTATGAGGCAAATTTTTTCCACTATATATTATATGTAGCAGTCAAGGAAATTGAATTTATTGCTTTTGTTTTTCCACAAGTCTCCCAGCACTAAAACAAAGGATGCAAGTCTTAAACTGACTAATGTAGTCATGGATAGAAAAATGCCAGTGAATACAATAGGAACACAATTCTAGAGTTAAATCCTCTGTTTGGTATTCTATCTCAGTGTTTCCTCAAAAACATGTTTTAGGGGGAAAAAATTATAATGCTCTTTTCTTTCAAGCAATAAAACTAAATCAAAATGAGGACTAGACTATATAGCATATTGCTTCCTTTCATATAATTCTAAACAAAGGAAATAAAAAAGAACTTTTTAAAAATTATATGTACAAACTGGCCTTTAAATTTTTATTCCTGAAACTAAAACCCATCCATCCCTACAATGGAATTTCTTTCATTCATGCTATTTTTAATTTATAGAGCAACCTATTACAGATCAGGAAATCAAATGAAACTGTTTCTGAATAAATACATACACAAATCTCAAACAAAACATTATTTCTTGCCTTGATGTTGGCTGAGAATTTTTTGTTACTTTAATTCTGAATTTCAGTTACAACCCAAGTTGAAAGGAAGTATTACTCTGTATGTGCATTATAAAGCAGAGATACATTGGCTGAAGAAATATATTTTTTAAAAAATTACAGCTGAACCATTCAAGTTCAGTTGATCTGTTCGGCTTTGGTTTAACTTATCCACAGTAAAGAATCAATTAATAATATATTGTTAAGTGAGCAAGGCACTGAATATTTTAGTCAAAAGGATTAGCTTTTATTAATGTTGTAAAACCAACGTTTAAAAAAACGTATTTTTGAATCATAGTCCAAATTCCTTCCCATAAGTATGAAAAATACTGTCGGTCTATATATAGTAATCTATTTTACTGAAGCCTATTTATGCTTTTTCCCATCTATGTTCTAAAACAAGCTTGTTTGTTTTCTTAAGCATTTCTTAATTGAACTTACATGGCAAATATTTTGTCTTTGCTGCTCTCCTCTCAAACCGCTCCATTTTCTTATTAAAGTATGGGACCACACATCAAACTAAATCTTTCAAATGAGTTTTTATGAGTGTTAAGGATTAGGGTTGTATAACTCCTTTGATTCAATCTCCAAAAGGTTTTTTAGTACATACAAAGTACAAGTGTAGCACCTGCTTATAACTCCTTAAAGTAGCTACAGTTTTCCCCCAGGACTGCACAAGTGCCCTCCATAGCTTTGGTGTGATATCAGCAAAGGATACAGATTCTACATTTACACTCTCATATGCACTGAAAAACTTCTTGGAGATTGAATCCCAAGGCTTGCCCAGCCCTAAGAAATACAACAAACATTTTACCTATTTCTTGTTTATAACAAAATGATATAAAATATTAGCTGCTCTAATATTTTACCTGAAACAATTTTATTTGTTAATAATGAGGAATTTACTTTATAGTATTATTATATCATTACATAATCAGATAGTCATTGAGGATTATACGGTAAAGAATGTTAATAATAACAACAAAATAATTATTTAAATGTATTCAAAACAGGAAACAATCAGGGAAGCTGCTGGCTAGGAGGAACATACAAAATCTATTAAAGACAGACATTTCTAAAAGACTAAATGAAGTCTTTGCTTCTGTCTTTACTGCTGAGGATATAGGACAGATAAGATCCATTCAAGGACTCATAATTAACTCAAATGTGAACTTTTAACAAAAAGATGAAAGCTCTTTTTAAGACTGGCTATTGTCCAGTCCTCCAGAACGAATTGCCAATGTGGCCCTAATTATTAGAATGGGATCTAGATCAATACATATGAAATATTAAGTTAGCAAGCTTAATGTCTGTTCTTGGAAAATGGTAAAAAGTATTAAAAAGAAAATAATGAAATATGTAGAAGAATAACCCTTATTGAAAAGGAGCCAGCATGGCTTCTGCAAGGTATGTCTTGTCTTGTCTTGCTCAACCATTAGACTTGTGCTGGCAGTCAATATGTGACCAAATAGCCTTTGACAAACTACCTCACCAAACCCTCCTGAGCAGTTTCAGCAGCTGTGGAGTAAGAGCACAGATGCTTTCATGTACTGATAACTAGTTAAATAATTGAAAAAAAGAGAAGGGATAGATGGACCATTATCACATCCAAGAGATGTTAAATATTGTGCTTTCTAAACTGTTGTTGGGATTTGCTAGAATTAGGGGATGAGCAGGGAAATAACCAAATTTGGTGATGATGGCAGGACAGTAAAATAATAAAAAAAATCTCTCCAATTTTTTTCAGTTCTCTTTATAAAAAATACTGAGATATGCACACATAAATTCCTAACTTCTCATATACATTTGAAGCTGTCAGTGATTAAGTAGTGGAGTCACAGTGGACAGCAAAATGAAAATGTCAACCTGGTGTCTGGCAGGAGGAAGAGGAGGGGAGGAGGAGGAGGAAGAGCAGCAGCAGGAGCTTGGAATAATTAAGAAGGGAACTGATAATAAAACAGCCAATATAATTTATAACAGCCTTTATTTAAATCTGCAATGATTTTGCACATGAGTTACTATGTACAGTTCTGGTCACGGCACCTCAAAACGGATATATTGTAATGTTGGAAAAAGTGCAAAAAAGAGCAACCAAATTTTTAGGGCAGCTTCTCTTTGACAGATGACTACAGAAACTTTGGCCTTTTAGCCTGGAGCAAAGGTGGCTAAGGGGAGATGAGAGAGGTGTATCAGTCGAAGCAAGGGCACCAGTGACTCCACAGAGAGGTGTAGAAAATCCTGCATGTTATGGAAAATGAGACCAAAAACAAGTGTCCCCTGCATGGAATATCCATTGAAACAAAACATGAGAGAATCAGGAATGATAAAAGGAAATACTTATTTGTAGTTGTGGAATTCACAGAAAGTGATCATCACACTTGTGTGATGTCTGTGTGTGTGTGTGTGTGTGTGTGTGTGTGTGTACACCCACATCCACGTACAGAAACTTCATGATAACTGCCATTTTTATGCACCCATGCAGCTTTAGCCTATTTTCTGCACCTTGGTCATATCTTCTTCTGGTTTGGATAGAGTTGTTAAGATGCACTGTTAGGGATTCCCACAGAAATAACATATCTTAGGCAAATAATTTAATTATGAATGTAGCAGTGAATGTACACCTTGTTCTCTACAGTCAACTAATCAGAATAGCACTCTTGCATATTTTATCACTCATTACTCACTTTCCAGTCTGATAATTTGATATACAAACTGTGACATTCACTCAGTAGCTGCCCATATATTATAAAAGATGTCCAACTTATCAACATTGACTATAAAGTTTCTCAGTTAAAACATGTGTTGTGAAAATGAGAAGCCTTGTCGAAGTGAAACTAAAGTTCCCTGGGGAACTTTGGACCAGTTATTCTTTCCCGTTTACATCACAGAGTTGTTATTGGAGAAAAATGGAGGAACATCCACTTGATTTCATGGTGGAAATCAAGTGGATCATTGGGTATACATATATTATAATGATCAAATAATAAACAAGCATATTGTACTACGTATTGCAGTGTTCTGAGGATAAGGAAACTTCTTAATGTGATATCCCAATATTTACTTAAAATTAAGAGAAGTAAATATAAAGTACTTCTACAGTACATAATATTTTAAATTACATTTCCACAAAGACTGGCTGTAGTTTTACTTTAATAAAATCTCTCTCTCTCTCTCTCTCTCTCTCTGTGTATATATGTGTGTGTATATATATATATTTCTATCTTCCTAAGGCACTGAAAATAACAATTAGAAGATTATTGTTGGAGCATATCTCCTCAGTATATTCTCTCAAAAGAAGATGCTTTTTCAGGAAAGAAAAGCCTTGTAAATCATATTATAAAACAGCATGCTTAGATTATTTACATATTACTTCTTCTATATTTGCTAATTTAAAAGAAAAAATAACTCTTTAAAATAATTTCTCACTACTTCATTTAAAATATCTATTGTTGTGGGGAAACTAGGAGGCAGGAGTAATAGGTATGTTTGCTGCCTTGAGTTATATATTAAAAAATGGGAAAATAATAATAATAAAAATACCTATGTACTTCAATATAGTAGCGGACTATTAAATTAGTTCTTACATAGCATAATTCAAATGTCTTAATGCATATGTATAGTCAGTAGGATTAAATTTCAGACTACAATGACCACAAATGTTAAATCTCTGTTAAACTGTGAAATATATTCCAGTAACAAATACACCTAAACAACAAGTGAAGAATAACTTTAATCTAAACAAATAACTACAAAAATGTTTTTAAAAATTCCAATTTCCTTTTGTATGATCATTTTTATGCAAATAAGCACTACATAGTATTCCAAACTCTTTTACTATCAATGGGGCTACAACAGTTCAATAAGTAGAATTGCACATATCTATGATATTTGAATTTAAATTTACTACAGGGCTATTGAAATGGAAATAATGAAGCTTTGTTAATTCTACATTAATAAAGTTCTATTATTTCATGCTAAACAAAATAAAGCAAACAAACATAGGGTACTTTCCCTTATTTCTTACATGCTTTTCCAAATCTAATTTTTTAATTCTTAATACTGATGCTTTCATCCTTAATAAAATAGTGAGAAAAATGCAAGCAATGTTCACTGGAGGAATAGTAATCTCTAAATTACCTAAACCCCAGTTACATCATTCATAAGCAAGGTGGCACAATGAAGGAATACAAGATCTTTGGCTAATTTAAAATACAAATATGCAAATGGCATTGGGGAAGCCAGACAGACTATTCTGCTTCATTGATGACAGATGCAGAGCAAGGTTTGTGCAATTAAGCTTTCTGCTTTGAACCAGGCTTGAAGACCTAGAATCCTCCCATCCAAAGGCAAAGGCATATTAGTTGTTCAGCTGAATGGCAGGTGCTATATGGTATTTACATTTCCTGCTGAAGATGCTAGCTAGCAGGCCCAACCAGTTGACCATGAAAATTCTTAGCCCTAAGTGACCCAAGGACTGACTATAAATCCATCCCATAAAATACAGTCAATGCTCCATTTGTTCTTCTAGCCATTCTGTATGTGATGTTAAACATTTTACTATAATCTAGTTACATTGGGATCTTTTAAAGGCTGGTAGCAGTAATTTGTTGACAAAACGAAGGATTACAGTAAACTTTTGTTTAAAATAAACACATTACAGGGTCAGCATCACCCAAGGGAATGACACTTAAGGAGGGGATTATGCAATTATATTGCGTTTAACAAAAGGAATGAATCAAAGACATAAAAACAGATGGGAAAAAAGGTACTAAATTAATGCCTGTGAAAAAAATTAAGGTTGCAAAACAATGCAGCTTGCCAATCACGCTGTTAGACCATTTTTATTCACTCCATTTGCCCTAAATTGGAAAATATTCAGACTACTACAACTGCAAACATGGTAGCTAGACTAAAGTCTGGCAATGGACATTATAACATCAGCTTTGTATTGACTCTCTTGGCTTCCAGTTTGTTTTTTAGCCCAATTCAAGGTCCAGGTTTTGACTAATAAAGCCCTAAACATCTTATAGCCCAGCTTCCAGAAAAATAACCTTTTTCTATATGGCCCGGTCTATGATCATCTTCAGAAATGCTTTTATAGTGACACCTGTAAGGAATGCAGGGTATCAATGTCATCTATAATTATGTTATTTGTATTCCTTTACAACATTTCAATGAATGCCTAATTATTACCTCATTTACCTCATTTGTGTCCATGTATATCATTTGCATAATTACACAATTCTGATTACTTGCATAATTAAATTTAAATGAATCACCTGGATTCCCTCAGTTAAACGAACTTTCTCCATTATTTTCAACTGATGTCTGAACCAATATTTTGCCTCTTGTTTCCAATGTCCACAAAATCAGTTGAATCAAGGTTTGACTGTTTATGTCTCACGAATAAAGACAAGGCCAGAGAGTAGATAATGCAGGATCCTTTTTTCAGAATTACATGTATGGAATCAGAAGTTTGACAGATTTTAATATTGTTTTGGAATATTTCAAGTAAATGTTTGTTTTTATTTTCTTCTTTTTTATGATTTTGATTTCATTCATCCAATTTTTATTTTCATTTTGAAAATTCTGAAAAGCAAATGTTCAGAGAAGTTGACACTAGATGCAAGCCTGGCTTATCAATAAGATCCTATGTGGTGATAATTACAGATTTATTGGAAGGACACCATACTTCAGGGATATCTGAAGCTAAAGAGGATAAGGTATAACTGGTGGGGAAGAGACAACCTAGTAAAAGCTAGAGAAGAATGTGTTGAATGTTCGAGATAACAGGGGCCAGGAAGGTTGAAGGCAAAAGTTACTTCCCTTTGGGAGGATTAAAAGGCAGAGAAAGATTTAATAGATTTGGAAGTAGGTATAGTGAAAACTGACTTCTGTGATGAATAAGTTCTCCCTAGGCTAAGATTGATACTGTGATATATTTGACTCTCTATTACTATGAAGATGCTAAATTAACTCGGAGAAGTCTTACCAACTAGGGAGCTTATCCCAGTGATTTATACATACTTTTAACAAATAATAAATAAATAGGTTTACTGATATGTTATATTTTTCACAGGACCCAAACATTCCTGATATGCTCGAAGAGCCATTTCACATTTGTCAAAATCATTCTACATTCATAAATCACCATAAAATTCTATGCTGGCACATTGGTGTTATCATTTAAATTGCCTCCATTAAAAATTAGAAGTCTTAATTCATGGCTTCCCATTAAAATTGCACAATTTATATTTTTTCCATTTCCCAAATATTCAAAATTCACAAATTAAGAGTAATGCTGCTCATAACTGAGTAACATTTGTTTAAAAATGATGAGAACCAGAGATTATATACAGTATTTTGCCTGTTGTATGTTTTCTTACTGCTTCTGTGCAGATAGATGGTACCACATGCCACGTGGAGGTTCATTGGTTTGCAATACAGACAAGGCCTTTATAAATCCCATTCACTTTCTTGGCAAGCAAGCTTTTGCTTGTATTAGAGTTGCTAGGAAGGCATATGGCTTACAAACCACAATATAACCTTTGCTATATATACAAATGTACACTTTCTCATAAATAACCAATACTTATTTAGCTTGATCTTGATTATAGTTTTGGAACGCTATTACTTCTGCCTTAGGCAGATGAGAAGCAAGTATTTCTCAAGGACAATTCTAGTGAAAATTCCTTCCAAAGGATCAAAGCAAAACATGCTCAGTAGCAATGAATACAGCTTTGTTTCCTCAGTCATCAATAGCAGTAGACATAAAGATAATGTGTTTCTGAATACTTATGGAAAGATCATCAACACTTTCTGCCTTGAGTCTTCTGCCCACATGTTTTCTGCTATAAAACATGAAAGAAAAGGTGTTGTTCTGGTCAAATAAAAATAAAGTTTACTAGCTTGAGTCTAATGTTTAAGCAGGCCAAATACTGCCAAATACATTAAAACAACATCTGCAAAACAGATTTTCATTAAATTGATCAGTTTAAAGCTAAGCTCTTAGGCAGATGATGCCTTAGAGCTAACCTTTCACCTTGAATTAGAATTAGGTCACCAACTTTTCTAGTGTTTGAAAAATTAAAGTTAAGGGTAAAACTAATGCTAATACTAATAGTATTATGAATCAATTATTTGTCTATTAAAAAACAAAATAATTTTCATACCACTCTTGCCTCTCCTAACAGGTTTTCTGAAGGGTAAAAATGTAAATGACTATGTAAAAGCAAATAGGAAAGAAATATTCAATAACACTTATTCTTGCTATTAAACAACGAAAAATTGGCAAACTAGATTTCATTATTTGTTCTTCTGATTGCAGTATATGTATACCATAATCAGAATATTATATAGGTCTCATTGACTGTAATGGCACCTACTTCAAAGTAGATGTTCTTAATTTATATCTTTGCAAAACCAGTATTGGTTTGTCATATCAGGCAACTAATTATACAAATTACTTTTTTTATTCAGTAGACAGGAATGTTTCAATACTTGATTAGCTTCTATTTCTTATATAAGGTCTTATCCACACTAAGGCAGTTTTGATGCTGATGCTGCTTTCCTCAAAGCAAATTGTTTTTTTTTATTTAGAAAATGTATGCTGCCACACATCTAAAGTACATAACTCTGGATGGCAAACAATATATACAAAAACCAATATAAAATCCCTAACCTGTTAAAATAGTACAGTATAGTACCAAAACCAAACAAATATCAAACGTAGCACAAAACAGTTCCATAAAATGCACAAAAATATTGGCTCCCCTAGCATCCTGGACCTAACACTTGGGAAAAAAAACAGCCTTCTGAAAGGTCACGACGGTTGGGGCCATCCAAATCTCAGGGGAGGAGGTAGGTGCTGTGACAGAGAAGGCATGCGTCCTTGGAACCACAAGTTTAAGAGATGGCACCACTGGAATGTGCCTACCCTGTCAGATCTGGTGGAACAGGTGAACCCCATTCCATAATACCCATTTAATAGTGGTACAGTTGTGAGGATTCCAATTACTTTCCTTCAAGAAAAATGCATTTTCTCACTGCTGTATTTTGAGACTGACAAAAAGAAGTGCTTTTCCCCAGGTACTAGCTAGACAACAGAATTCCTTTTCTTTCCCAGTCCATTTCGTTATCAGGCTGGCCTTTTTACTTGAGATACTGGGTTAGGGAATCTAATGTTTACGTAAACCAAAGGAGAAGGGAGACTGAAGAATTTAGTTAAGACATTGGAAAAACAGTCACAAAAATAGCATTCTCTTCTGTTGATTTCAGAGATTAGAAGCCGGTTCACATGATTTTATAGTTATAATTTGGAAGCTCTAGAATTAACTGATAACTCCTAGGGTACCATAACTATTAATCTGTGCCGGTATGATTTTATGTATTTAGTATTTATTTATTTTAGAAGAGGAAGACAAGACCCTTTCAACCAGCAAAAATAATCCTATCTCAAAAATCATACCAGTATCACTTGTGTCTCTAATGGACTTTATTTCATTTTAATTGTTAAAAATTGTATAAATTCCCTTCCAGAGCTTTATTCCAGGAGTTAAAAAGAAAGCAGAACATTTCTCTGTCACAAAAGAAAAACATGTTGTCCATACCATCTCATCGCTTTGATAGGCAATACTATAAAATCAACAGAGCTCTGAATAAAAAACATCCACTATTTCTGCAATAAACTGTACAAGTATTAAATCCATAGATAACCAAAATTCAGCACCCACATATGAAAGGTTTAGGACTTCCACAGTTTGCAGATGACACAAAATAGAAAACGTGAGGTCAACGAACCTAACGTACTGTAATTCAAAAGTGGGCACAATTATATGTTGTTTTAAACCCAGCAGCTCTGTGTATATTCTAGGAGGGGGGCGGGGCTTATTTTTAATAAAAAATTACCTAACAAGAAAAATGGATTTGCATCGTAAGATACAGGATTACAAAGTAACCTCTTTAGAATCACTACATAATTATGAGTTTTTCAGAAATCTCCAGACTTTCTTGCTTGGACTTCTAAATAGTAGCCTACTAACACCAACCCTACCTATTCAGCTACGCCAGTACAATGTCACAGCTGAACTAAACATGATGGAACAGCCATGTGCTTCCTTTGTTTTTATTATGAAACATGTTTATCTCACACTTCTAGTGCACAGCCATGATGAGAGGTCTAATTTGTATACAACAAGAACCATACAAGAGAGGTAAGGAAAACAGACCCCAGTCTCACCCTCATGTACTCCACTACTCTTTAGCTGTGTTTAACTCTGGGAGTGTTAAAATTGCTTTACATTTTATTTAGATAATATAGATGGCTGCCCATCTCATAACAGTGGTTCTGTACATGGCTAATGCAGTATCCTGAACTGTATAAACCTTTTAAATAAAACTTAAATTTGGTTTAAAAGCTCTTGAACATAATGGGGTGCAACAGATACTGCAGAGTAGATACATGAAAAAGAAAAATGGAATAGGCCTGTTCCCCATATTACAGAAAAACACATAATTTGATCTTAATAGGTTGAGAAAATAGGAGGCAGGAGTATTAGGTATGTTCGCAGCCTTGAGTTATATATAAAAAAGGTGAGATAAAAATTGAAGAAGACTATATAAGCTAGGCTTTTTTTTCTTGCAGTGTCTACTTGTAATTAGCAAAAGTATTGTTAATGGCTAATATATTGATTCTTGACAAATATCACACATTTCTATAATTCTAGTTTATAGAATATTTTTTTCTTTCTCTTTAAGCCTTTTGACTGCTATCTATCTAAAGCCAATTCTCTCCCACATTTTAAAACAAAGCAAGATGTGAAATATAGATCCTAATCAAGTGAAAACTTGCTATTATTGTAATTATATAGCTTTAATTCAAATATTCTGATTCCATTGTTAATTTAAATGCTTACTTTCTAAGGACTGTCTTCATATTCCCTCAGTACCTAAAGTAAAATACTTAAATTGGGAATTGCAATAAAACATTGCCCTTAACAAAAAAAAAATGAAAAAAGTGTGATACTTTTGTTTAACTTCTTACATGTTTTTATTGCTAACATTTATCTTTGCTAAACCATGCTTTAAAGGAGCGAGGACAACTACTTGAATATCTTGCAAGACTCCCCCTGGTAGGTGTATTATGTTACTTCTAAGAATTAATTAATGTTACTTCTAAGAATTATAATATGGAAGAAAATTCACAGTAGCATTTCATAAATACAGAGGTGCCTACTTTCTGGATCAGCACAACGTACTGCTAAAACATCATGTTTTAGCTTAGGAAGACCTCTAAAACCATACTGAGAAGTAAAATGGTGTCAGGCACTCACGACAACTCTAGTCTGTAAACTTGTCTTTTGATTACCAGATGTCTAGAAAGTTTTTATGAAATCACCATCCCTGAACAAAGCTAGAGTTCTATTCCACCTAAAGCTGAAGACAGTGGCAGTGAGCAATACTTTTAACAGTCTGCCTCCAAGGAGATGAATTTCGTCATATGTAATTGGAGCAGGTCAAGCATAAGAAGGCTGAATTGGGCTACTAAGCAAAAGGCTGAAAAGGCTGAAGGGCAAATATTTTCAGAAGAGTATCCTACACAGAGGGGAAAAGAGAAAGGAGAGGAAGAGGGAACAACAACTTATTCTTCATCTAATTCAAAATACAACATATATACTTATTACTTCGGACTTTAAAAACCAGCTTTCAGCTACCTGTCTAACTTCTAATAATTTATACACAGTTAACTTTTTCTTTACTAGCCTTGTTGGAAATAAGTTACCTACAGAACTATTTACCTATTTTATTTTTACTTTGTAGATGTGTGCAATTTTACAACAGGAGTTGAGAAGAAGCATACATTATTTTTCAACAGCTGCTTTAGTCAATAAATATTGGTATTACTCAGTAATACTTTCCAAAGTAGACCTTTCAGTATATTAAAATTGCCTTATGTATTTAGATAAGGTATATGGCTGCCTATTCTGTACATGGCCAATGCAGTATCTCAAACTGTATAAACCTTTTAAATAAAACCTACAGATAAAGAAATAAAAAACACTGTAGCAATTAACAAATTTGGAATGCAGAAATGAATGTGCACGACCCTATGAAGCAATCCAGTAAAACTCTACTAAAAACATTATCCAATAATTAGAATGTGGAAACATCATGGCATATTAGGTTATAATGGTACTCATCACTCCAACATATTCAAAACATTTTTTTCCAGACTTCAAAACAATACATTTACCTTTATACTGACACTTATTTGTACATCACACCTTTTCATGTTTTTGTAAGGCTTAGAAGAAGAAGTAGGCAAAAAGACAGTAGACCATACTTGTAAATCTCATAACAAAAACATGGTTCAGTGTGTATATTGTCAATAAATATTGAAGCCACAGGCTTTGGTTGAGATGATTTATGATTTATCAATAGCATGAAGCTGTATCCGTTTTTTACATATGGTAGTGAACAGCTGTCACTTCAAATATGGGAAAGCCTTTGTAGTTAAGAATTGGCTAACGAAAGTAATTATAAGGTACATGATACTTTTAGTTTAACTATTTCACCTAAATCCTATGCACACATATGTAGGAATAAAACTCAGGTAACTCAATAGGATTCACTTCTGAACATGCACGCAAAGGATTATGCTGATAATGAAAATGCAAAAAATGATTAAATAAATAAAAAATAGACAGACGGACGATTAAAGAGTTAGATAATACATTCAAGGTGCCATTTTTGAGGTGGCAGTCTATTTTTTGTTACTTTCTTATGTTCAGTGAGCCTTTGATTTTCAGATCTATCAACATTTCCTTTTTCTGTCATTCTGAAAATTAACTGCCAACTGAAATTACTGGTGGGTGCTTACCTTGTAAAGTTTCAAGGCTGTCTCATGCCTGTGATTGGTTGTATGTAAGCGCAATTTATCCACACTGTTGGTGTAGTAGTCACAGGCATTACATTTTAAGTGAACTGGGTTGCCAATGGCAATGCACTTCAGCCTCCACTCATTCGTTTTTCCTCCTTCCTTAATATGTGCCACCAGTTGATACTTCTGCATGTGTTTGTCAGTCTTGCAGTGGAGCTGGAAGTTGGCTTTGAGCTGTGTGTTGTAGTTACACAGCTTGCATTGGTATATGTCTCCAATTACAGCCCTCCACTCCTCTTCAGGGAGAGAACGTTCACTGCTCACATGCACACTTAGGGCCTCCAAGCTGTCAGAGGTGAATTTGTTGCAAACAGCACACTGGAATAACTTCAGCGCTGGGTCACTGATATAAGGTGACAGCTCTCCTGCAGTAAGGAGGGACAGGTCATCACCCATTAGCTGACCACTGGCAAGCCGGATTTCAGGTGGCAGCTCATTATTTACTACGGGGAAAAAAATTAAAAGGGAAAGTAAAGACCAGAAAACATAGAGAGTGTGCGCGCGCACTTACACATACACACATACACTGGAATCTATAAAATAAAGCCTTGACAAGGGACTTGCTTTCTCTAGAGCTTAAACTATAAAAAGCTGTAATAGGATTGAATCAGGATCAATTACAATCATCCCTTTCAACTTCTGAATTCCCTCATCAGATAGCTTTAATTACTCCTACTGGGCATGATGTCATTCTGGAATTTTTATTTTCAAAGACATGAGAGTTGATCAATAAAATAACAAAACAGTAAGGCTTTTGCAACTTAAAAGCTGAGATTAACTTACACCACACTAATTGTAGTTTCATTATATCCTTTAAATACTCTAATTACAGCTCTCATATATATGACCCAGATACATGCACATATGGGAACCTAGGAATGCAATTCAGAAAGTTCTATCAATTTGTATTTGACTGATTTCATCTATAGTTTGGTTATACAAAACAGCTCTTGAAAAACAGTTACTTGTTTTTTTCCCCAACCTGATACTTTACGTCATCATAAATTGCTTATACGTGCAAATACATGGTTATAAAAATTAATTTCTTTGTTGACTTAAACCAAGCCATTATCCCAAAATCTCAGCCTCCTATCTGCCTACTTTATAGGGTTGCTCAGACACATTTAATTCTCAAAAACTGTTATAAAAATATCACATTTTATTATTAATACTTTATATGAATATAAATATAATTTAGATACTTGATCTCTAATACTTGAATTAATACAGCATCAGCTATAAGGCTGGAGTAGACTAAAAGCACTAATCAAAAAGAAATTGCTACAAATAAAAAGCTATACTGCTTCATGCAGACATTTATTTACACAAGAACAGGAAAATGTATTGTTATCCTTTTAAACTCCATGTTAACCTAAACTGTTTTCTATTGGAGTTTGATACATATTATAAAATGCTTCTTTCAAGACTCA
>NC_086155.1:178280869-178410869 GCF_035149785.1 Candoia aspera | reverse complement strand
TTAATTGTAGGATCTTTGGAACCAAGTTATGGAGATATACTTGAACTTAAATCTGTGTTATAATATTATTCAGCAACATACAACATATTCCCAAATGCACAAGGCATATTAAACTGGGATTTAGAAGTAACTAATAATTCTAGGCAAATAGACCAAAACTTCTGCATTGTCTCATGTGCACCCCAAACAGTGAGCAGCCTTTAAGCCTCATCTCTCCTTCTTGATGAATTTACAGAAACAGAGTTGAAGGGCAGGGATTACATCTCACTAAGCATTCAAGCAAATAGCCTCAAAGTCTATCAAAGTAATCTGGATTTTATATGCAAAATGTTCATCCATAACAGTCAGTTTTAAATAATTTCTATGCCAGTCAAATTCAAAACTTTGTGATCAAAATTTTCCAAGTAAGAGTGCATGATTCTAGTTGATATAAAGTACTTTACAACTTTGAAACAATTAGCATACTAAACATCACTTATGATATGCACCTTTTATACCTCAGCTGCTTCAGAAAAACAATGTAGTATATACTTCAAGGGAGTATTAGTTATTAGAATGAATATAATGCATCAAATGCCTGAGAAGATATGCCTTTTCTTAATAAAGCACTATCAGTATAAAAGGAGACAAACTTTTTTTTATCTTTCAGACAATGTCTTTTCAAGGCTACAATAAATGCACATACACAGAGCGGTGGGCTTCTCCTAATGTATGTTTTTTCCATCTCCATATTATAAAATTAATATCATTCAACTAATTTTACAGCTTAGTTTCAATTGTTTGTTAATAAATGGTTTCTATTTTCTTGCAAGATACAAAATCACCAAAGAAAAAGAAAGTAAATCTTGTTTAAAGAGTAAGCAGATGAATACATACCTGCTAACCTGCTTAGTATAGTAAATTCTATCAGCAATTTGGAAGGCCAACGACTTTGATGATCTAACTCCTTTCATCAGAAAAATATGGATAATGCGCTGAAAACTTGTTACTAACCTCTGTATTGCTCCTGGATAAAAACTGTTCTCTAAAGTCTGCTCAGTCAAATTATAAAACCCACCTACAGCCAGCTTTGCTAATGAAAGGGGGGGGGGTGCTTTCCTGAACAATAGAAGAATTCCCCTGCATTTAGAATGCAGTTCCCATTAGAGCCAAGAATCAGAAATGCCACTTTTACCTCTGTTTTTTTAATTGATATTGTCCCAACCCTCTTCTACGGTTCAGTGAGACACTGTTTGTGAAATGATTAAAAAGAACGTGATCTGATCAAGAGGAGAGAATAATGGGAACGGAATGCTAGGTTAGCCATAGTGCAAAGTGCTGGGAACGCAAGAGACTTTTTACTCTATTGTTTTTATTCCCATCTGCTCTTTAGACATCTCAGATCACTTTGATTCTTTATTTACTCTGCTAAAAAATGGGTTAAAAGTTGCCCACTTACATTTGGGAACAAGTTACAGATCTTAAAAAAAGGAAAGAAAGAAAGAATGAAAGAAAATAAATAAATAAAAATCCTTGAATTATATCAAGTTTCCAAAAGGTCATCACTGTCTCTGCTGTGGCCTTTTCCCTATCCCAAATCCTCTATCAATATGTCATAGTGAGTTAGGCAAAGACAAAAGAGAGGCTCAGTGTGAAAACTGCACATATATCTAATCCTGACAAAGCAATGAATAGGCCTTCACAAGTATAATTATGCTTGTTTATTTGTTACCACGTACAGAGAGCTGATGAAAAAATCCATCAAAGTGGTATTATGCAGACACCAAGAGTTTCTTTTCTTTGGTTGCTAAAGCCACATTGAGGCTTAAATTCCTTATTGTTAAATTCAGAAGAAAAGGGGAGGAAGAGAGATTTTGGTTAGACTTTTTTGCATCAGTTGCTGACAGATCTTTTGTGTACAGCGCTGTATTATTAGATGCATTAGTTAGAGGCTTGCTCACTCGGCTCCCTCGTTTTAGACCATACTGGAATCTGTAATTATAAAGTGCTACCCACGTTACCTTTACTCTGGTTGTGGCAGGCATCTGACTGAAGCAGATTTAAAAACTGACCTCCCCCCTCCCCCGTCAAAAATTGGTATTTAGAATTTCCCAAGACAGGTAAAGTACCTGAACAAAAGCATAAAGTTGAAATCTAAGCAGAATTGTAAGCAGGATCAAACTGAGATGCAGGTCTTTGTATACTACAGAATGTAAAAGAGGCAAAACTGACTATGTTCCTTCTACAATGGAATTCAAGCCTGGTTGCCTTTGTGAAGTTTTGCATCCATCTAGAACCTGCTTCCAGCACATAAACTACAGTGCTGAAAAATCAGAGTTATTGAAGCAGCCACAACATAATATGGCAGATGCATGATGGAGAGAAGACCCTTTTGGGGAGAGGGATCTGTATAAAAGCCATGACACACTAACAGACCCCATCAAGCAGCTTTACAACAGCATGACTTTAAAGATCAGAGTTGGGGAATGGGTGCCAAATAACCTTCTCTGCTCCCTTTACGAAGAGAATTATATCAAAGTAAAAGCAATATGCATAGTTAATGTCTTTGTGAGCTTTCCAATTTAAAACAGAAAAGCTGTAATTTTTCTTTGCTGGCAATCTGGAAACACTCTGGAGTTAATTACAGCTGATTCGAAGTGAACGACACAAACAAAGACCAGTCTATGTCCAGACAATTATACTGCATTAACCAGCTTAGAGCTTCCTGCTGATGTTTCAGAGCTCTTCTATTACACCCTTCTACCTTCCCAGCACGATAGAAAATGCTTCTGCAAGGAGGAATTAATGAAGAGAACTGCAAAAGAATGTGTGACGACCTCTCCTGACACGGCAAAAACTTTCCACCCATGTCACGACAAAGGGGAGAAAGTAATTAAGTTTGAATAAAAGGATGTAACCAAATATATAAAGCATCCCTTTAAAAAGAAAACCAGAAAAGTTTGCAAATCACATACTTGACTGACTGTGGAATCACAATATTGTTTCATTTTATTTCTGCTTTATCATCTTCAAAGGCTATTGGTTCAGATTTGGTTTGAAAAACTATCACCATGATAATGGAACGTCATGAGACAGATAAATTTTCATTTCTCTTCAAGATGGTCATTTCCTTTTTTTATATATATGAAGGATTCAATGATAGCAAGATAATAGTTCCTGGTATTTTTAATTTAAATTATACAATTGAAATATCATTGTTTAATTCTTCTATATTGTTCCCAACTGTCTCAGTGAAACTAGTTTATCTCTCTTCCTCTGCATGAAGATCAACATTTTGTCACTAAAAACCTGATTTCTTCTCAGAATAATCCTATATAGCAAATATGACAATGTATTTTTCTTTTTTCTTTCTGTTTGATCCTTAGATTAAATTTTGCAATCATCTGGCTTGATCATGATTGTCATTATTAAAAAAAAAAGAATAATAGCAATCAACAAGCTTTTTTCTGGCATTGTTTCAGCATTAATCCAGGCACCAGTATTTAATTACAAAATAACTACCTTAGTCTGTAGCTTAAATTGTGGAATCAGGAAAACACTGGATAAACAACAAAGCAACATTTCTCATGTCTTTCTTTTACAGAAAGGTGCATCTGAACAGCAGTGACCCAGTAAAATTTAAACAGTAATCCTTTGTCTTATCTATGCAAAGTAGGATTAGGGTTACAATGATGACTGCTTAATCCCTTTGATTTTCCTTTGCTGTATAAATATTAATCTACAAATCAATCAAGTCCTGTATTGTAATGCACACAACATACTTTGTGAAAGGTTATGTAAATTATAGTCATTTTACAAGCTCCATCTGAAAAGAACTTCATGCTTTTCCTTTTCATCCCAAAATCTGTATTAGATTTAAAAATTCAAGTTAAACCACCACATGATGCATTGGGATTTAATAATTCCAGATCCAAATACAATTATTTGTAAAAATCTTCACAATTTAATTCACAATCTCTTTTATTTCATAATATTAGTGTAGATTATAAATTTAATTTATTCCAGCCAATATTGAATATGCTAGGCAAGAAATCATCTCGACATTCATTTAAAAATCTGTCACTGATATCACCGAGGCTTGTTTTGTATACACAGAATGAATGAACTGAACCTTTAAATTTGAAAATTTCCTCCATGAAAAAGATTTACCTGTTAAAAAATACACTATGCTACTTTCATGTCTCTTTAAATTACCAAATCTACTATTTTAGATAGTATCTATTAAGCAAATCCTCTTTAATGTTGTGAAATCCTCTTTAATTTTGTAAGAGTGCTTTTGAAAACCTAATGAAGTCAAAAAGTGTAAATGTGAGATACCAGATGTTTTCATATAATCTCATATTTTGAAATAGGCTATTATCTGACACATTTTATAGTGTCATAAATGCTGCTATGACAGAATAATCCTACAGTGTACATTTGGTGCAGAGTTTTAATTTGTTAATTCATACCAAAGATTAGATGCAGGCAAGTTTGTTTTACTTAAGAGTAAAACTATTGAAAACATTCAATTTTCAATTAGACATGACAAAGTCATAAGGTAAGTCGCTATATTTTCTCTGGAAAGTAATCTGTGGGCCAGCTATTTTAGCAAGCAATGCAATTCTTACTTATTTAAGAATACTGCAACGCTAAGTAAACATAAAGCAGTAAAATAGAACATAGAACAGATCTTCAACTGCAGCATAGTAAAAAATGAAAGGTACAATACTGCTTAGGGCTGTGGAAATGCTGTACTTAAGACACAGTCCACGAGTGACAGTTCCTGCAAAATGTGTTGAAATGGGAGTGGCTTTCAGCTGGACAGGTTTCAATAAAATGTATCCGGACATGCAGTGGACTTCATCTTTTAATATGATTTCATCTTAAACATCTACTCTGGCCATAGAATTATTGTAAACACAGTTTGGTCATTAATATTGTTCTAGAATAATCTGCCAAATTTTGTTTGGCTAATGCAAAATCAGTTGGGACGTCTGCTTTTATCAAGTAGGGCAAGTTAATTTGACTGCTCTGCATAAATGAAGTGAGCAATTCAGCAATTAACTTTTGTGTTTTAAAATGTATGAACTTTAATTAGTGTTCATTGTAAACAAACAAATGTCAGCCACAATTATAAGCTCTTTGGTTTAACTACATATTACCCCTTTTTAAACAAACCTGATGTCAGACAAATTAAAATCAAGTAGCCAGCTATTTTAAGTTGAATTTTACATGATCTGCCAGTAACTTGATTACTAAACTTCAATATCATTACAGGAAAACTATTTCAGTAAAAATAATTACAAGAATTCCAACATAAGACAGGCTTAATTGCATTGATTCAAAAGATGCATGCATACAGAAAGCATGTTGAAAGAGTAACGTTATCTTCAATCTACAGTTACCATTCAAACAAAATTACCTGGTATGAAAAAAAGCAATCTTGGACTGATGTCTGCCTCCCCACCCTTATAGAACCAACTAAAGTAATTCTTTAGCTTATCATCTTTGAACTTTAAACAACAAAATATCAATGTGAAACAACTTCAAGGCATGAAGACTTGGAGGTTTATTTACTGACTAGTGTATCTATTAAGACCAGGAACAAGTGGAGCTGTCAGGATGTAATGAAGGTAAATGATTAGTTAGCACTGAAGCTGAGCTCTTCTTCAATGCAATAAGAGTTAATTAAAGTTTACCACCAAACATCAACCAAAGCAGGATGTTGATCAGGTTTCAGCATTAAGTGCAAACAGACAATGGTTGGCAGCAATTAGTGTAACTATCAAATGACATGCAACAATAATTATACATTTAAAATAGCTCAATGTCTAGTGGGGAAGGAGAACCTTATCCTAGTCTAGTGGGGAAGGGGAACCTCTAAATATACACATATTCAAAGAACAGGAAACAGGTGTCAGATATTTCATGTTAGCAGTGTAAATCAATAGAATTCAACAACAAAAACACACTACCAGTATACAACTATGTTATCTGTAATGGAGGAATTTACTCTTCATGAAAGAAAAGAAAATTAACTGCTTGCTTGCAACAAAGGGAAGTGGTAGTAAGATCAAATAAAGTAGTTGCTGTTGCCTTTCAACATGACAAACAAGCAGGCGAATGCTTGCAATTTAAAGACCAATGGTTTGGGGCATTTTATTTAAAATAATAAATTGGATGCAAGGTAATCAGCCACCTCAAGTTCCAGTTGTCTCATTTTCAGAGAGTAGAGGTGAAACAAATGTCTGAAACCTAATTTCAGTGACACCTTTCTTTCCTTTAGCTTGCATATACTGTATGGAGAAGAAACATTCTGATGCTGGCACAAGAAGCCAACATCAGGACAGTTGTCTTTGATAAACAGAACTAGTTCAAAACATTTTATGAGTCATACAATCCAAATGGCATCTTCTCTAATGTAATTAACAACAAAAATAACTCAACTATGATAGTCTTTGTAACTCACAAAGAACTGAATAGACCAACTTTTTCACTGGATTGCTATAGTTGCTTGAAGAGTGCCAACAATTTACCGGCTGAGATAATTGCATCTATTATATTATGGAAGGGCATTTTTGAGATTATTGTCTCTAATACAGGGTTTCTCAACCAGGGTTCCCTAGGGTTTCACGAGAGGGCACTAAGGGTTCCTGGGAGATCACAATTTATTTAAAAACTTATTTCAAATTCAGGCACTTAAACTACATTAAAGAGGTAAGTTTTATTCTTTATTTTTTAGTTTAAGAACACTGTTACTGCATATATACAGGCCTACACATGAAACAAACATAATAATTTTGCAACTTCTGGCCTATATTTGAGCCTGAATGTACAGGGGTTCCCTGAGGCCTGAAAAATATTTCAAGGGTTCCTCCAGGGTCAAAAAGTTGAGAAAGTCTGCTCTAATATGTCAAACACTAAACAGCAGTCATACCTGGTAGAAAACCTTGATAAGGATACATTTTTCAAGCATTTATAAGGACAGTGTTTGTTTATCTATATAGGTTCCCCAACTGTAACCCCTACACAACTTATGTTTTATCATGTGGATCCAACAGACATTTAAATTGGATTTCAAAAAGGCTTTTTGACAAAGTTTCTGATCAAGACTGATGAGTAAATTTATCATGTATAGGATAAAAGGAAAGGTTCCTATATGGATCAATAACTGGCTGAAAAACAGGCAGCAATGTGTAGGAATAAACAGTCAGCTCTTCCAATGGAGTGATTTCAGGAATGAGATGCTATTAAAAGCTATATTGGGACCAATATTTAAACTATTTATCAACTATATGAAGTTGGCAATGAAGTGGGCATCTGCAAATAACAACAGTTTTAAGGATACATAAAAGTATCGTAAGCAAGCTCGAAAGGTTATCTGGGATTTGGAGAAGGAACATTCCAAGGACAAAATCATTCAGTGTAAGAAAATATGAAATACTAACTTTGGAGTGAACCATCTAACTTACATCTTTATTAGACTTATTTTCTGTATTTCGTCCAGGAAACCAAAGGGCTGTGCACAATCCTTCCTCTTCCAGTTGCATCCTGACAACAACCCCATGAGACAGGTTGGGCTAAGAGAAAAGGCCTCTGTGAAAGTCACCCAAACAGATTCCTAGTAGAGATAAATTAGAATCTGGGTCGTCCCCAGTCCTAGTCCGGCACTTTCAACACTTTCACACTGGCTTTTACTTACATTCTGTGACAACAGTAGAAGCTAAGGGACCATGATGCCTAAGTGGCTCAGTGCAAGTATTAGTTTAGAAGTAGGCAGCAGCAGCAGCAGCAGCAGCAGCAGCAGCAGCTGCTGCTGCTGCTGCTGCTGCTGCTAAAAAGGCAAATACCATGTTGGAAATAATCAGAAAAGGATTAAAAAATGAAACTGTCAATTCTAATGCATTTATTTGTGGTGCAACCATACTTGCTATACTGTATGCTGTTCTCATCAGAACAGCTCAAAAAAGAGAAGATTAAATGCAGAACATGATTGAGGTCCTGGTACAACTCCATTCTGGAGGAATGTTATAACTGTTGAGAAGTTTTAGCTTTGAAAAAAAAATCTAAATAAGTATATTACATGATAGCAGTATAATCTTATCAGCAGCTTGTGGAGAAAATTCATATGGAAAGGCTTTATTCCTTTTTTATACTGTTAGAACCCAAGATGATTCCATAAAACTCAATAGTTGCAGAACAATACAGAGCAAACAAAAAAATATTTCTTCACAGAAGAATCAAACAAGTGTTCACTATTTACTGCAAAGTGTATTTATGGCCACCAACTTGTTTCGCTTTAATGGGGGATTTAGCATACTAATGGAAGATAAGGCAATAGCTGTATGCTGTGATATATAATACATACACAACTATGTATTAGTTGTAGAGAACACTAGTAAGGAATGTTTATGGTTCTGCCGGTAAACTCTCCACCGGGATCCTGTCAGCCACTGAAGGAACAAGATGCTGGATTAGATAGGCCTTTGATCTGATCCTGTATAGTTCTTTTTATATTTTTTTAAAAGTGTCCCAGGAAACTTGCTACTGTTGGTGCTCTGGAGAGACAAGATATAAATGTTTTCAGTAAGTAAATAAATATCACAGTTTTAGCTAATGTTTCCCTTTGGTCTAAGTTACTGATTAGTGCCACCTATTGGAAGTTAGCAGAAACACTTTTGAGTAAGTGTACGTTGCTCCAACATCTAAGTCTTCTACTCTAACAAGGTTAGAGAGGCAAGATCTCTGTTGCAAATTGTGACAATAAATTTAGAGCATTCTTGTATGTACCTAGACAGTTCAGAGAGGAAGAAAGTAACTATAATAGACAAGTTAGTATTAGGTTTGTTGTGAATGAAAATAATGCTATCTAGCCATGTTTTGCCTGAATTTTTTTCATCTCAACCTTTGAATGAGTTGAAATGCTCACAAATCTTAAGTGATTAAGCATTTCATCACATAAAACTCTGTTCTAAAAAGTGACATTCTTTTTTCTTTTTTAACAAATAAAAAAAAACAACTTAACAGGCTGCCTATTACAGATGGTTATCATTCCATTGTTACAGCAGGGCTGTCATATACGGTGAAACAGTCTGCAACCTTGACTAATTGGCCACTGCTCTAGAGGAAAATACACTTACAGCCAGCATAGCTGCATGTTCATAAATAGTGAATCTTTGAGTTTCAAATATGAAGCAAAATAGTATAGCCTCAGAACACAGTTCTGTACTACTGCAAGCACATAATCACCATCTGATCAGCTTTAGAATCTGACAAATAACCAAGTCTGCAAATACTTTGAATGGAGAGCTGCTTCAAACTTTACCAAAAAAGTACAAATGATCTGCACTTCTTCATTCCCTTTCTTATACTAGACTAATTAGGATGGATATGCCCTGCTTTTTCTTAAAGTGACCACTGGAAGTGATCAATGGTTACTGAAACTGGATGAAAATTCATTTCTGATACAAACAAAAAGAGCTACAATATGTAAATATTTGAGTCAAAATTCTGGAAAGGGGAAAAAATCCATAATTCCGCTCTGATTATTTGTTTTTAGATTACTCCCCCAAATGTATGCATGTAACTGACTACAAATAACTGCTGAAACTTCAGCATTTTGCCATTTTTTTCAGAATCAAACAGATGATGTCTTCCACTATGGTATCCTAATGTCAAATAAAATAACTGCTTAAACAGGTTGTGATGCTGAATATCATTTGTAGTGGAACATGGACAAAGTTCCATCATGACATTTATTTAATACAAAGCCTCATTATTTTACAATTATTTCTCTTCCTCTTAGAGCATTAGGACCAAAATGGACTCCAACTTCACCCCCAGCAAACAAATTACATTTTCCAAACATATTCTGCTCTGCTCTGGCTTTGTGCACAGAGTTAGCTAATCCAAGTATTTCCCCAGAGCTGCATTTAAGCTATGGCCCACTCCCAGCACAAAAGTGTCTCCAAAAGCACTTTCACCCCCTTCAGCACTCATTCGCTCATTGGTCCTGACATTTTCACTTCAGCCATGACAAATGAGCTGATAGCTGTGATCAGATTGCACACAAGTACTACTTTATCTAAAGACATATCATTAACTCTCATCACTATCTTCCAGTATGACTCTTCTTGTTTAATTTGTTGTGAAAATGCAGCTGAGTTTTAAAGCATCGAAACCTTAAGTAACCACAAATAAACATCACTAAATAAAAAGGGGCAGATTTGGACAGGATCAGAACATGACTACCATTAACTAAATGTGTCTCAAGGGACTTAAGTAACTGTACTCAACCTATGCCCTAGTGCAAACATGCCATTTGAAAGTTTTCTAAAGGTCCCTTCCCCCTTGGTGGACTGCGAATGTTCTCTCTCTCTGTCTCTCTGTGTCTCTCTCTGTCTCTCTCTTTCTCTTTGAGAAACATAAATAAAGTGAAACAATCAAGCATAACTAATAAATTTGGAAACCAGTTCCTGTCTCTTAAAATGACTCAAGCTATCTTTTCTTAACATGCATCTGCCTTTTCTACCAGTAAGGCTTTTCACTTCAGTGTTAGTGAAACTAGTTCATTTTTCTAATCTACAATAACAGTGTTCAACCTAAACTATTTTGAAAGAAAATAATTGGGTGCATTCTGAACAGGACAAGTGTTCCCTAATGGCTGAAGAACCTAAGTTCCAGTTACACAGTTGTCACTGAATCTAGAAGCTTTGCAAGGTATATTATTTGTAACTTTTCCAAGCAATTCAACTGAGGATAAACATAAAGGCAGAGTCAACTGTAGCACAACAGATCTTGGGAACAGGGGTCATGCTTTGAGGTAAAGTGCTATTCACTTCTAGACCATCCAAGGAGCTTTTTATTCCTGTCCTTATTGGAATCAGTTCCCCTTACCAGAGCAAGAACAAAGCCAAGTGCTCATGTGAGGTTTGTGTATAAATCAGAGGTAAGCTACTTTAAGTGTCACTCGTGATTTTCCTGTTGACAGTGTTCACTTAAATAGACTGCTAGAACTAGCCATATTGGCAAATCCTAATAGTTCTTAATCTGCATCCTTCTTCTTAGAAAAGAAGTTGTTTGCCCCATTTTTTAATCCAAATAACTTCTGTCGTATCTTCTGCGATATTAGATTGTCCCATGTCAAATGCCAAGTCTTCATGAATAAAACAAATATTACAACTTTTCCCTCTTGAAATCTTTTTAGCAAAAAGTGCTATTTCAGCTCCTATGATTAACAAATAATTGTATATTATTTAGCATTTAGATCAGTTTCAAATATTGTAATTCCTGAAATATCTGGATAAAAATATTGAAAACCATGATTTGTCCTTCTTAATACTATTGTCTTCTATATTTAAAATCTCTGATTTAAAATCTTCAGAGAACTTTTTAAAATAGTTGAGACAAATGCTAATATGTTAAAAATAATCAGTAATGTACACTATAATGGCTAACAAAATGCTTTTTACCTGCTTAATGATGTTGACAATGCAGCATTTAAATGCATTTTGATTAATGTGCAACATTATAAGGAAGTAATGCTTTGTATTTGATGTTGTACATCTTAAACTATTACTGAGTTGGTTACAATTTTAGAAATAGTTTATAACAACAAAATGTAATGTTAATATAATTACTTCTCAAATGGTTCTTTGTATGAAAAGTAATTTGACCAATCCTATTACTCTGAAAAATTCAACAGAATTTGAGCCAATGAGAAACTGAAGAGAACATACCAAGGAAACACAAGGAAGATTACAGCAAATATGGTATGATCAAAACCTGTATATTCTATTATGGTATTTTTAAATTTTTCAATTAGAGTAGGGATACTAGACAATTAGATCATTAATTGTTCACTAAATTAGGCAATTGCTATTTAGTGGTTAATAGAAAAATAACAGTAACAGGATCAGAACTGAATAGATAAAGCAAGCTTTGGAATATAATTGAACTGAGAAAAGGCCACGACACTATTTTTTAAAAAAGGAAAAGATGAAAGGTCAGACACAGTGAAAATTGTGCTGCACTTTCACCTAGATTTAGCACTCACAGAACAGTTCTGGAAAAGTTATGAGAAAGTTTGGTTTTCTCCATTGTCCTGGGTCTTTTGTACTTTAACCTCAAACAGGACATTTCTGCTCTGAAGTCTTGAAGCAGGTAACGGCGTAGTATGGGACTGCGGGATTATGTGACTTTCACAGTAATCAGGATTGCAGAAATGAAATGGGTAAAGTTCTCATCATCATTTTATTCTTCTGCTTCTTAAACAAACTTCAAAACCATGGGAAGGCAATTTTAGTAGGGTCACAAGTTAAGTGTGGAGTAGTGCTGAAGTCACCAAAGTAATCTAGTTTTCCTGGTTGGGATTGCAAAATGTTTTGTTGGCAACAGATTTTTCATCTTAGATTTGTTTTTTACTAGAACAAGGCCCCCCAGCTGATCTAATGGGATAAAGTAAGCAAATTTAATGTGTTAATGTGTATGTTTAGTGCTTACATGTTTTTTAAATCTATATGAAATCATTTTCTATACAGTATGGATATTGATTGCTTGATTATTTTATTGTTACTTATCCTTATGCATGCTCATTATGTTTTTCAGATATGAATTAAGCATCCATAACTCTGATTATGACTGAGGGCAAAATATGAACATAACCCAAAATCATAGAGCTCTTTGTCTTGTTTTACAACACATTCTGCTGCTGCCATCTATGTGACAAATATGTGTTTCAACAGCAATGGTATAATATGTACATTGATCTAATATATTAAACAAATAATCAAACCACATCACAACCTAAAAATTGACCATGTTTCCCAGCACTGCCACCAACAAGCAAACACACCTTGAACTATTCAGGTGAACCAAAATTGGTTTTTCTAACAATGATCAAGTTGTGCACATACACTAAACCAAACTCAAACTAAAGCATCTCTGTGTGTGTGTCTGTGTGGATGTGTGTTTTAAATGGCTACTACTGGCATGCTGCAGAGCGGTGGAAATTCATTACTTTAGTCTGCAATCCAATATAGAAGACCAGAAAGATAAGCAACAGAAGAGGTAGAGGACAACATTTGGAATCACTGCAGAACCCCTTCTGCAGGCTGCATGTCACATGCAGTATCTATAAATCTTACAGTCGTTCTTGAAACGTTTAACTTAAACCCTCAACCTAAACATTGCTGTATGCAGAGCTATTTGTTAAGAAGAGTCTTATGAAGAGACTGTCTTGCAGGTCCTAGACAACACACAGCACAGCAATCTCCCAGCGTGAAACTCAGAGGTCAAAAGATTAGGAATGGGAATCTGAAAATATGGTAGAGGATGGCATATTGGTGATGTAAATAAATTTCAATTGTACACTTGTTAATCTTGTTCCAATGTTTTATGTAAGCTTATGCTCCAGTGTTGAATATATATTTTTTTTCCTCTGTTCCTTGCTTTTGTCCCTATTCCTGATGTTCCAGCGATAAAACATAAAATTTTATGTCAAGTGTATTTAGTCATCAAATATTGCAGGATCAAATATTGCAGTGATATTAACCACTTAGCTACATATATACCGTAATGAGCTTTTTTCCTCCATTTTTACTTCATAAGCAAAAAGTGAACCATGTTGAATGTAGCAAGCTTTTACTATACTAAAATAAAGCCAATTAAAATGTTACACTTAGCTTTAACTCAAGCTAGAACCAAACAAAATATTTGACTTGCTTCTTTGATAATGTCTATCCTGCAAGATGTTTATAATAAAAGTATGTCTTTGTTGTTATTTCAAAAAAAATCAAGATTTTTTTACCATGAAAACTGGTTTGTCCTGTGTCTGGTCTGTTAGATAAGGGAATTGCCTCTTAGAAACAGTCACGTGCTTCAGTCTAAGCCTATAATACTTACAGTATTGACCTGTATTCATGAAAGTTGATACAGTCCAATTGGGTCAATATTACAAATATGAATATTCTATCTGTTTGTAAAAAAAGTAACTTTCAGACAACTTTTAAGCAGTTCTCAAAATTATAAAAACAAATATACTTTAATGCAGACACCATACTTCAGAAATGTTTTTTCCTAAGTTGCAACCTCATTGGGAAGACTATGCATATCATAAAAGTATCTTAAAATGATAAATTTATTTCACTCATAAAATTCAGGTCAGCCATTCCTAAGTAGAATTCCTTTTACTTAATATTTTTTAAATCTCCCACTAGACAGGTCCTAGCATTCCAAACTTTTAGTATAGCAAACTTACTAAAGAAGGAAAAGCAAAAATGACTTATGAGAACACTAGAATTACAAAAACAGAGAATGTCCCAATTAAACAAGACCATTGTACATCCATACTAATGGGCGTACTTATCCTAAATCTCCTTCTATATTGAAAAAAAGTGGGCATTTATCTTCTGCAAGGCTATGAAACTTTGCCAGGTTAAGTAGTCTACAAAGACTATTTCATTTCCCATTCAATTGTTAAATCAGTAAGACTATAAATCTAGAATTCTTACACTGTAACATCCATGTGTAACATCTTGAATCACAAGCTGCCAAATCTAGAACAACTATCTAGAAGAAAATTGCATGCAGCAAATTATCACTGTTTTAAATACACTTATTCCTACATAGTAAACTTTGATACAGTCTGACTCTCTACCTAAGCATACACAGACTGCAGCCTAGGTTTCTGCTTGCTTAACAGAATATAAACCATATAAACTAACATTAATCCATGCAGTATTCAGTTATGCATGGTTTAAAAAATGCCAGTTAGAACACATGTTGCTTCCTTAACAATATACATTCATTTATTTTTAAACTAGCCAATTCAACTTTTCCAAAGTTTTCAATAGCTTTTCTTTCTTGGATTATATATCTCATATATACATTTCTAATTATTCTGAAGGAGATGTACAAACATGAGCAGTACACATTTGCAAAGTTGTAAAGAATTTCTCTGGCATCAATCTATAATGTGAAGATTTTATGATTCATCTTATACTGAACCTTTTTTTGTACAGTTCCGTATTGAGCTGTCAACTGCCAATCATTTACAAATATTTACTTATTTTGTAATATGCATTGCCTACCAAACAAGCTACATACAAGACTCACACTGCACACACATATACGTCTAAGCTATTTGAATAAACACATAGAACAAATTAGTATATGGCTGATTCAAATAATCTTTCTCCCCTATAATGGCTCCATAAAAAATTGCACTAACCTGAAAAACAGAAAAGATACTTGGCATGCAGACAGATCATTATTCCTCCACACTGCATCTGACTTTCCTGTATCTTACAGAACCAATTGTTATTTTCAACTGTTCAAGCTGCAATTCTATACCTCCTTGCTTGGTAGTAAGTTCCACTGAATTCAGTAGGGCTTATTTTAGTACACATACATAGCCTTGCACAATAAATGTATTTTAACTGTCTCAGTTACAGTTGAGAGCATATAATTAGACACACAGATCACATTGTCAACAGCTAACCAATTACATTCATACCTTTAGGCCTCTTCCTGGTCCCATTTAAGTCTATAGATATTTTATCACTAAATTTGAAAGGAATATGGACTGGGTATTTAGTAATGACTTATGAGCCCACTGTTTTCATATTAAAAACTGAAGTCTAAAGCATGCTATCAATGACACTTACTGCATTCAAATTTCTATTTAAATTCTATGTCATGTATACAGTAGCATCAAACTCATACTGTTACTATTGTATCCTAGAAATAAATGGTTACTACTATTACATAGTTCACAGGGTCAAGGTCTATTCTTTCAACACCAACAAAATAAAGCACCATCAATTAAAAGACCTAAAACTATACCTTATAGCACATTTAAAAGCTTAGCTTCAGACTACCTGACTTCCATTTATTTTTCTTGCTTTTTTTTTCAACTCTTCTTCTTCCCACAAGACACTGAGGAGATTCAATACCCAATAGTCAATACCTGATTAGCCTGTAGTATTTCTATGACATACAAACCTGGGTCTATCATCTTCTAGCTGCATCATTACATACATATTCATCAGCTTGATGATGAAAATTCAAGGCATTTTATAAAGTTGCTGAAATCTGAGCTTCTGCTTGTTTTCTCAAGTCTTGGACAAACATAACTTTAGGGTGAGCTGAGCAGAGGAGAGAGAAAGAGAAGCTTGCATTTTCGTCTTCCTTTCATCTTAGTCATTCAGTCAACCATTCAGTGCCCTATTCAGCAGAGCTTTTCATTATGCAAAAAAATGCTAATCCTTTCCGATGCTTTCACACTTCTATAAACCCCCATTCCTTCCACTGAAAAGCAATTATATCAGTTTACCTTTCTGTCAAAAACAGGATTAATATTCCAAAACCTGAATCTCTTTTGTTTTTCTATCTTTTGCTTGAGGAAACCAGAGATTATTAGAGGACATTCTCCTTAGAACCAGAATGCATTATTTTAAATATGATTCTGTTAAGCCAAAGAAGAAAAGGGGAGAGACGAGGAGAAGGGGGGGGGGGCTTTAGTTGCTGCGGAAACTGCTTTCTGTGGCAGAACTGACCTTCTCTTTCCCGAGGCTTGAATAGAATGAGCCTGACTCTGGTCTATTAATCAGAAACAAATTATGAAAGAATGTAGCTGGACTGGTTGACACTATCCTGTCTTGGGAGACTCAGTAACAGCCTAGTAACAATGTCCTCTTCATGGGTAATGAACAGCCATGACAAATGGGGGCTGAGAAACTATTTATTTGCATATGCAAATTATCACACAAAGGAAACATGTACAAACAAGTGTCATTGTAAGGTGGATTAGGCAAACAACATTTTCTTTTTAAGACATTCTACACCCCAGAACATTAGTCAGCACAATTAAAGCAGTCTCCATGGAGACTAATGAAATTTCACCATGGTATGAGTTAAATTAGATAGCTAGTTATGTGTTTCCCCAAACCAACTTGAAATCCATTATTGTCTCAGACAATACAGCAATTGTCCCAGACTGATCTATGCCAGTTCAACAAGCTCCTGAGTTGACAATTTGCATATGTTAATATAATTAAGCACTAATTATATGAAATCTGTACATCTTCAGCCTGCACTTTCCCTTGGCATTTTTCAGTTTGAACCTTGGCCAAGTCTTTAACCCTTTGAATTATCGGAAAGAAGGAAACCCTGCCTTGTGGGTACAGCCCCAAGGCAGATGCAGGAAAGGCTCTTCCTCTCTAAATACAGGGCTTAACCTGCCTTTTCCTATCTCCATCCACAAAGACAAAAATTATTTTCAAAAATGCTACCACAGTCACCACTCTCTTGCTTCAAAGCTTTCTAAAAGATTTAACATTCAGCTAAATAAAGGGTTGCCGATTCATTAATTGTCACTGCCGTGTCGTGAAAGTTTGAAATTGTCACACACACACACACAAATCTAGACTGATGTCAGTGGTATGACAGCAATAAAAAAGGAATGAGGACAGGAAAAAAGAGCAACCAGGAACTAATGAGCTTTACATAAATATATGCTGAAGCAATTAAGCAGTGTTAATTACTATGACAGCAGTTAATTGAATATAATTAGATATTTTAAGCCACTGACTATTGCACAGTTAAGATTAATTTTATTGAGATTAATTGTAAATAAGAGTAGATTAACCATGTTTTGACAGGCAGGCAGAAGAGCAGGAATCAGACATCCCCACTCCAAAAAAAACCCCATATATTATTTTAATGTCACACCTCAGAAACATCTCCTCAATAAACATGACTTTTCAAACCCAAACAGACAGGAAGCTTGAAGAAAAGCAAACAGCTTGCAGAGATTAAAGAGTCTTTTGTCTTTTTTTTATATGTATTTCTTTTAAAAGACCAAATTAAGTGAGTCTGGTATACATTTTTAGGAAGGAACATTTCACACCGAATGGAAAAAATGTTCTATCGCAGACAAAATCCATGCAGCTGTGCGGAACTCGGCCCAGATGGTCTGAGGCTATAAAACACCATCAAAATGATAGAGCGAAGGGCCTTTCCAAAATGTGATAAAGTCGCAACCTTGTGTGTGACCTAAATTTTCAGCCATCTATAGCTTCCTCCTTGATCCTTTTTCAATCTAATCATAAATATTCAAAAGACCTCTTTTAATGCAACACCACCAATGCACAGCCACTTTAAAAGGCTAATATCTTACTAAAAGGTCCCTTTGTTAATTAATATGATACAACTAATATCACTCAGGCACAATAGCAGACTTTTTATATCACTTAGCTTAATTCACTTAAAATCTTATTTTTAGACACTCTTCAAAGATCTAAAGAATACTCACTGCAAAATAATCCAAGCATGCTATTGGAAAAAGCATCAGAATGCTAACAAATCACAAACAAGCAAAGAGCCTCAATTGATTCCAGAATAAATCAATAAGGGATTAACACAATATTTTTAAAGCAGTACAATATATATATCATATAAATGAATATATCATATAAATGTATATATTCAATACCTTATTATCTCTATATTGAAAAAAGGCTTTACAGTATTGCGCATGTCCCTATATTGACTATCAACTTCTTTGCCATGCCTTTAGTCTTTTAGAGCAAAAATCCCAAAATGGTATGTGAAACAAGGCTACAACAAGCCATTCTGCAGTGAAGGATTTTAAATCATCCAGCCTCTTCTAATAGACTTGAGACTTATTGAGGTAGAAACCATAAAAAATGAAGAAGGGAAATTTAATCCCTGAAATATTGATTTGCACATTAATATCATATAGGCAGAGGGCAATTTGGCTTCATGGAAATGACACATTGTCGACCCTTGCTGAAGTCAGAGCCAATCTAACTGCTGAACATGTCTGAATCTCAAGAGTTATTAAGGGCTTCCCTTCTTGCCTATATGACTTTTCTCCAGCCTACCAATGCAATCTTAAATGTATTATCTTTAAGAAATAATTGTAAAACCTCAGGGGTTTTCCAGTTAATGGAAGGAAGGCTAAACCACATCAGATTCTGAAATGCAACATTAAACCCTTGCAATCAACAAAACCACCTCAATTCTCATCCATCCAGTGCAGGATCTAATACTGTTATTAGACATAATCAAATTTCATTGTGTAAATTTAGGCTCATGGTCAGAGTGGAAGCAGTAAATTCTGCAATATTAAACAGTGATTTTCTCAGCACTTCTTTACATAGTCCCTGTTGATGAACAATAAAATATTTTGCTATAGAAGCACAGTCTTGTGTCTATTTTAAAAGATTCAAGGGATACATACTTTTTCCTATCACTTGCATTTTAGAAAACAAGCTAATATCATTCCTAAACCTACCAAGCAGGTACTACCACTACTATTACTGCGACTTATACAGATGGTTTATTTGACCTTTCTTTGTTCTTTGAGTAGATTTCATTTTTGAAGATTTATGACCATTGCCTTCTATTTAATTGACCTTATATGTTCATTCCCATAAGAAGGAAAACTGAATACATGTTTGCCTTCCAGAAAGCTTTCAAAGCCCAAAGCAATGCCAATGGGATGCCACAGCCACAGTGTATAGATCCTGGAGTATGAATATTCAGCTAGGCTCACTGAATAATCCGAGGAAGCCTCTGCACTCAAGCCAGGTGCAAGAGGTTAAAACAGCTGGCTAGCCATCTTTCATCTTGGTATGCCTTCCTACTGCTTGAAACTGTCTCACAGTCCTCCCCACAAGCAGACAGTCCTCCCCACAACTATTTTACACACACACACACGCACGCACGCACACACACACACACAGAGAGAAAGAGAGAGCTCCAGTTGTATTCTCTGTCTCTAAAATCGCACTGCAGAACAGGAAACTCTTTCAAAGTCTAAAGTCCAAAGTATGAAACAAAATGATGGTATTTAAACAGTCCCTTTTTTTTTTCCTTTTCCAACCCTTCGACCCTGTTCATCTGTAGTATTTTCATTCTCCCGCTTTCCTCTCTAGCTTTCCAAAAGCAAAGTCCCTTCTCCTGTCAGTTTTGTCAGTAAATAGAAAGTAAAACAAGGGTTGATGGCACTGAGAGTGTTACATACCCAGGCTGTGTTTTTGCATTGCGCTCAATGGAAGCGATCGATGCCCATGTCACAGTGGTGTTCCCAATCGCAGCCAAGTGTCTGCCTCAACCTAACCAACAACAGGCAGGGCTTCCAAGGCTGCTGCTCACTACCTCTTCCTTTCATCCATCCACTTAGACATCCACCAAACTCTCAAAGACAGAATAAACTATCATCTGCTCTTCAACCACCGCTCCTAAGGATCCAGCCTCTGGAAATCCTTCCAAACGGGAATCACAATTTCAAATATAAATATAAGAGATTTATCCACCTTCAAAATCATCAGCCCTCCTCTCCCCCCACCTTTTAATTTTTTTTTCCTTCTGCCTTTTTCTCCCTCTCTTTTCCAGCTACCTGATCCTTGATTAAAATGGAACAGGGTTAATAATAATATGAAAAAGGCGATCAGAATGAAGGAGAGGAAATGCAACTGTCAGATAGAGGAACAGTCAGACTTCCTGCGTGACCCTGCGGGGTCTGCCTCAATGTAAATCCACCATCTTCTGCCTGGCAAGTTGTCTTTTGGTTGAACTGCTTTTTTTCTCTCTTTTTTTGGTGGTAGCGGTGGTGGGGAGGGCGGGAGGGGGGTGTAATGTTTGCGATGTATGCCTTGGTACCTAAGGTGGAAGAAGAGGAGGAGGAGGAGGAGAACAGGAGGAGGAGGAGGAGGAGGGTGTGTGTTACTGAATGGAAGCGAAAAAGCCTCCTCGGGACAGCGCGAAGGCTGAATCCGGCTGGCTGAGCCTCCTCTCTCGGCTGGGCCCAGTGCCCCGAGCAGCCGCTGAGCCCGAGACCCCCCTCCCCCTCCAGCTGGCAGGTAACAAAAGGAATACGGCAGCGTCTGTTTGGGGGGCGAGGGGTAGGGCTGGGGCGCAGGAGGGAAGGGGGCGGGGGGCACGGGGGCGCAAAGTTTCCGATCCCCATGTTTACAGGCGAGGGCAAGGGTGCAAGGCGGGCGGTGGACGCAGAGACGCGCCTCCCTTAGCCGCCGAGCGAAGGGATGTGTGCGCGGAAGGGAGCCCCGGCGCCCCTGCATTACAGGTCGAGGGGAGTACTTGTCTCACACTCCGCACGACAGAGAGAAAATGTGTGCGTGTGCGTGCGTGCGTGTGTGTGTGTGTGTGTATATAGATATATATATTTATAATTTTCTTGGCACAAATCCGATTAAAATAACGCCGGAGCCCCACGCGGGAGAGAGAAGGGGAGGAAGGAGCGGAAGCCAGCAAATCAGGAGGGCGCCGGCTGCCTTTTCACAAAGGGAAGCGTTGGCCGAATCTTCCCCAGCCGGGCAGCCCCTCCGGCGAGCCAGGCAGCCCGCCGCTCCGGCCAGGGCGCCGCGCGCTAGAAACTGGCGCCCCGGGAAAGCCAGCAGCCGCTCCTCTAGCGGGCTCGCCTCCGCCGGCTGCCAGCGACGGCAGAAGCCCAGCCCGGCTGCTGCCAATGCCAGCACCCCACCTCGAAAGCACGCGCGCGCACACCCGCAGGGACGGGGGCCCCTCCGTCCCACCGGCACTCGCACCCCTCCGCGCCGCAGCGAAGACGAGCCCTGACCCCCCAAAGCCCCCTAAACTTTCTCCAGAGGCGTCGCGCTCTGGAATCCGGGGTTAAACTGGGAGGGGGGGGGCTGGAGGGAACACGAATAGGCAAAGACTTTTGACAGCCGTGCCGCGGCTCAAATAAGCCAGTTTCCAGGATCGATTTTAGAAAGACACAGAGAGAGAGAGAGAGAGAGAAAACCCATACAGTACAAAAAATATTTTGTTCTACCAAACGTTAAAGATTCTTCACTTGATCCAAAAGTTACAATCTGAAAAAAAAAATGGGTATCCCCACCCCACCCTGCCGGAATTTAAAAGAGAAGGAAGGAACCCTCGTCACCTAAAGCGGCACCTAAAAACGAGAAAAGAGGTAGAAAAGGGGGGTGAGAAAGGGAGAGATAGAGAGGATCCGGGGATAGGAGTGTGTGTGCATGCGTTTGTGTGTGTGTGTGTGTGAGAGAGAGAGAGAGAGAGAGAGAGGGAGAGAAAGAGGCAGGCAGAGAGCGAGAGCGAAATATCAAAGATTGTGCAAGATCAGCTTGGAAAGATAATCGATACTCGACCTAAATTTAACACAAACTACTCAATAAAAGTTAAAGAAAAAACTTACTTTCCATTTCCCCTCGCAGTTCTTACTGGATCTTCGCCTCTCTGTTTTGTTTTGCTTTATTTACTTAACAGCTGATCACATCCAAGTAAACGACAGAAGGTTCATTAAAAATAATAATAAAAAAAATAATCCTCCAACTTTATTGGGTGAAAATAAAAATGAGCAAGAAGTGGGGGCATGGAGCGGTCCTTTGGGGTCCGGGAGTTGTTAAAGCAAGTGGCGACCGCGGTCTCGCTGTTTGGTTGTGAAGGGGTTGGGGAAAGGAGGAAAGGAAATGAAAATCCGATATGTCTTTATTCTGCTAATTATTATCGTTTTAGCCCTGTTTAAAAAAATGGCTGATTAAGTTGAGTGCGCATGTCTTTGTGTGTCTATTCCCGATATGCACTCTGGGAATGAGAGAGAGAGAGAGAGAGAGAGAGCGAGGGGGGGGAGAGAGAAAGAGAGAAGAGAGAGAGGTGTAATTAGCGAGGTGATCAACATTCTCCAGACTGCAAATGACGCGCAGCGCGGACTTACTGTCGCTGCTGCTGGGGACTCGCGGGGACTGCGGGAGCCACACCACTGGCCCCAGAGCAGAACGGGCAGTAGGGAAGCAGCTTCACGGACACAAACACAAGTCTGCAAACTTCATTAGTAACACAGACACACACACACGCACAGACACACAAATAGATGGCTGGGGGAAATTAGAGAGAGAAAGTGAGTGAGAGAGAGAGACGGCAAGGGGGAGAGAAGAGGCAGAGAGGAAGGAAAGAAGATTTGCTGTTCTTAAGTGTTCAGGAATGTGAAAAGATATGGGTGCAAATTAATTATTCCTCCCACCAGGGAAGTTCTTTCTTTCTCTCTTCTCCCCCCCCCTCACTTTTTTTTTTAAGAAGAAAATATGCTTTGGATAATGAATGTGGAATGTGCCTCTGTATGGAAAGGAAGTAAGGCTGAGACGGAAATTTTTGCTCTTTCAGCCTTAAAGAATCATTTACATATTATTGAGGCTTTATTCACACACACACACACACACACACGCACGCACGCACGCACACTGTACATACAATGGTCCTATGTTTAATAACTGTGGCAATGTATACATATTAAGATGTGTGCATTACTGCACACACCTATGGCAGTTTAATCTCCCTGGGGTAACTGGTCCAACCGCTCAACAAAAGTAAGTTTATAATAGCAAACAGTATTTTTAATGTATAATAGCAACAGTAAACAGATTCAACAAAGCAAAAGCTATTCTCAGCGCAAATACTTTTTTTTCCTATAGGAGCAGAAACAGAGAAGTATATTTGTTCTTAGGTTTGCTAAAGATATTGAAAACATATGAAAAAAGAGGGTATAGGCGATAGCGCGTTGATGCCACTATAAATAAGAATCTCTTAGAAATCTTCTCCTGCATGGGATGGAGATTGCTTCTCATTTGAAAATCTAATTATCTTAACCTAATACTACAGATGTGATGTGAATATGAGTGACACTTTCATTAAAATATAATTAACTAAAACCAGAAATCAAGATACTTTTAAATATTCCCCACTGAAGATTAAAAATCATGTCTATTAAAAGTGCATCCAAACACACCATAGGGACACCTGCCCCAGTCCAAATGATATTACAGAATCAAAAAAGCCATAAATATTGGTAAGTAAATACTTAAATATAAATGATATTCACAATCTCAAAGACCCTATACAGGTGAAAATAACTTTCCAGTTGATGGGTCTCTGTAATGCCTGATTCCTGGGGTGCATATTAAATTCTTGTCTGAGGCCTTAAGAACTTAATACAACAGAAAGGTTTGACACAATTCCTCATAAAAACGAAGGATAAATATGCTGTTTTTTATGGGGCCTTGTACCATCAATGTACAGCAACAGCTGACAAATCCTAAAGCTAATGCTAAAAGGGAATTTTCCACCTGAAGATGAATAAAAGGCTTTCCAGCCAAGACACCACACAGGCCAAAGATAGGGAGGTATGGTACAAAAAGAGATGTTTTAAGATCTTGGTGAATGGGGAATCTATCCACTTGGACATCCAGTTCTTTGTGGGCAACTTAAAATATAATGGCACTTCCTAAGGAAGAGGGGAAAGCAGAGAGATCCAATTTAAAAAAAAAAGTCTTTGTACTTAAGATGTAGTTTTAATGACAGAACATCATACGAGTGTTCCTGGGGGGTAACTTGATCTTGCTTGAGAATTAGACCTATTTCTTGATAAAATAAAACTGTACATGATATGCACACAGGTTGTGTATGCATATCATAAAGCTAGATTCAAGAGAAGGAAGTGACAGCCTTGTCCTTGTTTACAGAGAGGGACCACTGAGGCTGACAATACGTTTCCCAACCCCCATTTTCAGTCATTTCTGGGATTATGGAAAAGAAGTCCCTGTCTCTTTTTGAAATGGAAGGGGGAGTCAGATTGCAGGAGACACTGACCAGGGAGTCAAGGACGTCTAAAGCATAGCAGTCCATTTCCTAGCTCAGGAGACAATTAAATCCAGTTTGATGAAGAACCATCTCAGTATAATTCTTCTGTATTCTGTATTCTTCACTCAAGTGAAGAAATAAAAGCGGTTTGCATAGCAGAAGTATATGGAAAGAACGGCCATGATATTGCGAAAGTCTTCTTTTAATAGGTTCCGTCTATTTTTAAAAGGCAACGTTAATAGAAACTTCCATACCCAGTTGATCATACAAGACATGTTTGATGCAAATGTCTTCCTTGCCCTCGTCGTACTGTAGTTCCTTTTAAACAACGTTTTGGTGTTTTGTTTTGTTGTTTCCCTCCTTTTCCCTAGCTAAAGGGGTACCCTCAGGAAATGAAAACAGGAGAGTCCACCCTTTTTTTTCTTTCCATGTTTTTGTTTCGTGCCAACCTCCCTCTTCACCTCTTTTTCGTCTGCCTACTTTCAGTCCTCAGCTTTCCCTAAACTAGGAGAAATCGAGATGGAAAAGACACTCAGGGACCCTAACAGTTTAGAAGAAACCCGGAGATTGCCACGTAGCTACGGGGGGGGGAGGAATCGAAGGAGGTTAATTCCGAAGGGCAGCACAGGTTGTGTATGTGCGTGTGCGTGTGACAACAGCAAAGTGCGGTTCGGGCAGGGCAGGGCAGGGGGAATCAGCCAGGAGCACCCGAGGGCTGGGAAGTAGGCTGTTTCGAGAGGATTTCCCTAAAAGCTCGGCCAGCTTTTCCAAGCCTTTTCCTTTCCGTTCCAGGCTGCTTGCTCAGCTGATCGCCCAAGACCTCCGTCTAACCTCTTAGTTCCTTTTCTTTGGTCCCTACGGCACAGCTCCAAGGGAAACCTCTTAGGGCAACCCACCCTGATACTTGTGTGTGTGGAGGTGGTGGGGAGATTTTCCCAAGGGGGGGAGAAAGTAGCATGATCTTCCAAGCAGGGAGAAAGCGAGAGTTAATGACGTTGTATTTCACATGAGTGGGAAAACAGACCATCCGATTTTGGATGCCACCCCCACGCCCCTGAGCGAAAAGACTTGAGTAGCGCGGGTATAAGAGCCAGCCCCGGCCACTCAGTCGTTCAGACAAAGAGCGTGCCAAGGCAGCCGAGAGAGTTTTGTACCGCACCTCCCAAACCTGTGCTAGGGACTGCAGGGCCAGGAGGAGGATATACATAATTACAATCTCCTCTCTTTTTAATAACCCGACATAATTCCCTAATAAATGGCCGGCCTCCCCGCTTCCCTCTCTCGCCCTAGGGAAAGACGATCCGTGCCTTTTGAAAGCGTCCCCTAAGTCTATAGATGAGCTCAGTTTGAAACGAGGTATTACAAGATCTCAGTGTTAGAGACCCCTTTATCTAAGCTGCAGACACTTTCAGATCCCGAGACCCCCTCCTTCCTCTGCCTTTTTGTTATCTCTTTTCCTCCCGGGGGCTATTTGACAAAGGCGGTATGTTAACTAACATTTTTGTTTAACTCAGCAACTTCGTTTCAAACCACACTTTAAAAAACCGAGAGCAGTTTTCAGGAGCTACCGGGGAGCAGGGAAGCCGACCCAGTGGCAAAACGTCGAGGGTCGCCAGGGTGGTTTTCTGAAAAGCGCCCAACAACTCCGCAAAGCCTTTAGCCCGGCGAAGGGAGCTTGGGGGCTCTTTCCAAGAAAGCAGACGAACCGCGAAGTCCCCGTCCCGGCTCTACGGCCCGGAATTTCAGGGAAGCCGCGGGGCGAGGCTGGGGTTGGAGAGTGGCCAGTCCAGTTCTACCAGGCCAGGCATCCCGTCCCAGCTCAGCCTGGGAAGGGAGGAACACCCCTGGATCGGCTTTGTGTGTGCGTGTGCATGTGTTGGCAGCAGTGGCTGCTTGAACTGCACCCTCCCCGCCCCCCAACACCGGCATCCCGACCTCCGCGCAAGAAAAGCTTCGCAGGCAGGCTGGCGTTCGTCTCCTCGGGAGCCTTAAAGCAGAGCGCTTCTTCAGCTGCTTCCCGGAGGCTCCGCAGGCTTTAAATACCTTGAACTTGAGCTTCTTGGCTTGGATGGGGAAGGGAAAGCCGCGGGCACGCGCGCGCGCTCTTTTCCTCTCCTCTCCCCTGCCCAGCCACACGCCCCGGGAGCGGTGGGTGAAGGAGCCGGGCGCCCTCTGGTCTTCCGAGGTCAGCGCTTTGACAGGGCTGACCTGCCTCCCCTCCCGGCAACCGCCCTCGTCTTTATAAACACAAACAGCCGGGAGGACGAGCCGCGAACAATAGCAATTCCCCAACTTCACCGGCCCTTGGCTAGCTGGCGCTCCGGCAAGTCCCGGGCAAGAAGCGCTCACCACCACCCCGTCCTTCCCCAGAGCACGGCCGGCCCTCCGGATGGCTCCAGAGGCGCCTTTCCGCAGTGAGGATGACCCAGGGAAGCGGTTCACCTTCTCTGCGGAGAGGGCGGCGGGGAGAAGGCAAGGGGGGGAGAGGGAGAAAAACCCAGGCGAAGAAACCAAGGGAAAAGAAAAGGCTAAAATCCCGAAAAGGGGAGAGAGAGGGAGAGAAAGGGGGGGGGGAGCATAAGCCTCCTCATCCCTTAGTGAGCAGACCAGAAAGTCAGTCGATATCCCAACCCAACAGTTCCCAGTGCCAGTAAAATAGGAGTTTTTGTTGTTTAAGGCAATAGGCTAAACTACCTCTGCGACAAAGCGTGATTATAAAGTAACCAAGCAAAAAGTTATTTTCGCCCAAGGAACCAAGTTTTCCAAAGAAAACGTGTAGGTTTTACAACTAAATAAAAGCCACCACCTTTGTATTGTCCCCGTAAACTGCACATAAATTAAAAGTACCGTTAAAGAAAAGCCTCCAGCAAGCAACATCTGATCTGACTTACCGAAAAAAGAAGATAATTTAAACCATATTTAATTACAAAAGCAGTAACCGAAAAGTAAATCAATCAATGCTTTCTCTCCAAAATGTTATCCGCCAAGGTAGAGAAATGATCATTCTTACAGTTCTGCGTCAAAAGGCTAACTGAAACTGCAGTCTTGAAGAACTGATTACGGGGTGTAAAAACGGGGGAAATGGGGGCCCCCAAAGACCCCCAACCTTCTAGTGATTTTCAAATTTTGGCTGAAAATAATGGCAATCAGCAAAGCTTGATGAAAAAGTTAAAGAAAATATACCTCTTGAGGCAAAAGGCCATCTCCTTGTCTTCTTTGTCTATCAGTCTCCAGTTAAAGCGTATGGAAAATCTTTTCAAAATGCCCAGATTTGGCACATTGTCATTGCAAAGAGAGGAGTGCAGTGATGCCGTTATAGAAAATGGGAAATAAATTCAGGATTGGGTGCTGCCTCCTTCAATGCGGATTTATCTAAGTTTAATTTAATATTCCGCAATCACTGTACGATCGCATATAATTCACCAAGATTTTAAAGGGCTTTGCATAAATACGTGAACCTCGGGCATCAAGTCATCTAACCCGATTAGTTCTTCTTATTTATGGGTCCCCCCCCCTCATTAGATGCACTTTAAATTGCAAGTGCAAATAATAAAAAGGATGGAATAACAGGGTTTGGGTAAGCAAACGATTATAGGAAGGACTGGCTTTAGAAAATTCACTCAAAACATAAAATCAAAAAGCACAAAACGGTTGTTTGTAAAACACTAAACCTTTAATCGATTTATTGGCACCCTGATCGATTAGATAAACGGAAATCTATTGTAAACATAAAGGCATTTAAAAACATTTCCCTCTCATTTCTAACAAAACTTTTATGTTCCGAGGAAAGAAAGAAAAAATTATCAAACGAGTAACAGGAAATTCTTCAGATATCAAATTACGATAATAAAATTATTTCCACATGGAAAGGGATAATGGCAATGATGATAGTAATTATAATAATGAATAATTCAACAGCCCTTTGACATATATAGAAAACCTGATTCAGAGCAGCTCGAAAGGAGCTAGTTTTAGGAGGAAAACAGTTTATTAAGAGAAATTGACTTGAAAACTGACATTTTCAACTAGACTGACAATTTTAGGGGTGATTGTTAAAGTTATGCTAATTTCCTCCGCTATCAAAAGAGACCCTGGCCCATGTTCACCGAAAGCCTTGCCCTTTCAATCGAGTTACTATCTATTTGTAAAAATAAGTATGTAAATAACGCCGGCTCCATCTGAATTACAGGAACAAATGGGTGCCTATACCGTGGGCTGGGAGGGGGTGGTTAAGACTGAAAACAGGGATGCCTTCCCCCTTAATAATCCACTGAGGATTATGGACCCTGTCGCGCTTTCCGGGTCTGGGGGAAGAGAAGTCAGCAAAATATACTTTGCTGTTTAAGTAAAAGAATAAGGAGGAAGAGTTGCAATCTCGAGCCACGCAGCAATTGGAGCTTGTGGCATTCAGGCTGCGTGAAGAGGAAGTGTTGCTGTAACGGGTATTATGTTTATTTGATAAAGAAAATCAATGAAAGTGGCTGTAAAGTAGTTAGTGAGGCGTGTGTTTGGGACTCGGGTTGAATAGTGACTCCAGCGGGCTGGTCGATCAGCTCTCAGAGCTCTGGAAATCTAGCCTAACCCTCCGCCTGAGCTCATCCCTTTCTTACGCAGCCTCTGCTCATCTTCCGAGTCCGGGGAACTTCTCTGGCAGGCTCCGCCCTCGATTCCTCCCCCCACCCCGTCTCTCCCTTCCAATTTCGCGATGCCATCTCTGTCATCCCCCCCCCCCTTTTTTTTTTTTTGCTGGGGCTGTAGCTTTCCTCTTACCCCACCGGTTCCTGCCAAGATCTTCCCTCCGTCTTTCCTCCACCCTTCCCGCACCTACCCTCCCATTCCTCTGCTTTCTCATTCTTCGGTCAGCTTGTTCAGCGAGCCTCCCGACTGAAGGGCTCATCTGCACCCCCGTAGCCAAAGTTTCTTCCCCCTCCCCGAGTCTGGGAGAGGGGTGAACCCTAGAGGCACCACTTATGCTGGCAGCAGAAATTTGCTTTAAATGCCAAAGTGACCAGCTCTAGAAGTAATAACATAGAGCCGTTCAGCATGTGCAGAGTGCCTCTGTGCCCACTGAGGGAACAGGACCTAAGCGCTGGTGCCCAGGACCTTGTCCTTCTAGCAATTGCACAGGCTCACCCGGAAATGGCCAGTGCATGGCAAATAAAATAAGGACCAGCATCACCAATACCACTATTGTAAACAGGGTGACTTGGAAGTCGGCCCCGTTGCTTTCAGGCAGATTTATTTGCAGCACAACGTGTAGATACAGAAAGAAGCCAAAGGCAAATGTATATGTGTGTCTGTATATTTGGCAGTAGGATATTGGGGGTGGGGAGGAGGGAGAGACAGGAGGGATGGCAAGAAATTTCATCTTCTAAACATTAACAGATCCAATTTGCCAATGAGCCACAAATATTAAAGTGCCTTGAATCAGCCTACCAACCAGCCTGCACTCTTCGGAAGGGCCTCATTCTTCAGTATCTCTGGATTTATATCAATTGTCAATTTGACCCAAACAGGTTTACATAGATGTAAGCCCTGCTCTGTTCAGTGGGATTGTTTTCCTTTCTGGAAATGTTTTCCAGATTACAGATTACAACTATACAAACATCCACCTCCCCCACCCCCCATTGACCCCAAATAAATCTGAAATCATGCATTGGGATTTGCCATATATCCAATCTGTTTAAGATTAGGCGCTCGCTTTTCCAACTGTAATTTCTTGCACATCCATTTAAAAAAGACTAAGGTGTCATCACTGGAGGGTTATTTTGGAGCAAACCTCTGAAGAAAATAAATCATTTGATCTTTGACCCCAAGAAATAGGTAGTTTTCTTTTGCAGTTTTTGCACAAATATTCACATTGTACCTAGTTGTACTTTTTTCTTTTGCTCTGGTCTGTCTTCCATAGGTGGGAATAAAGATTGGAATGGCCCTCAAGCTTTGTAGGCCTTGAATGCAAGAGCCTTCTCTGCACATGCACATGCATATACACACTCACACACACACACACTCATTTGCTTTTAACCTTTATGTGACCGTGTGCTTAAACCAGGTTTACCAGTTTTTATTTCCCTCTCTGCCATCAGCTTTTATAAAAACACAGTCTGCAAACTTGCGGTCTATGAAGTTCATTTCTACCCTTCTGGTTTGAATTAGGAAGCCCATTATCTAGGCCCCTTTATCATCTCTTTCCCCGCCTCGTGCCCTTGTTAATAAAAAGGGCTTTGGTGTGGTCAATGTTACAACATGGCAGCTCTGAGAGAAGCATTTCACTTTGTAGCTCAGCCCTCTTTACTTACTCCACTCTGATTTCTCTCTGCCTCACAAATACACATACACACAGAGAGAGAGAGAGAGAGAGAGAGTGCACGCTTCAGTAGAAACTCCTCTGTCTGCCTCTTCCCTTTCCAATGCCACACTTTACCATCATGGCTAAATCTGGTGCAGGAACAAGAAAGCAACATTATCACAACTGAATGACTCTATCAAAATTCATGCCAAGCTAGCAATGCCAGTCTTGCCGGCCCATGAGGGCTCCAGCCTGGTCATCTTCTTTGTTTACCTGTTGACTTCACTTCTGGCTTTCAGAGTTTTCAGAGTTTTGCTGCTCTTTAAGTTCAGTTGGGGTTGCCAGATCTGGCTGAAGCAGGTTGAGAAGGTCAGTCAGGATGAAATGTGGGGTTGCCATTCAAATGTGGGTGTAAGTGCAAGATGCTTAGAGTGTTTGGAATGAACTGGCAATGGAAAGTCAGATTGTGCTGGAGTGCAGATTTTTTAATATATTGATACATTGGACATATTAAAAGGTTTTCCTAGCACACAGTTATACATGAATCCATGCTGAGCCACTGCAATATAAAACTGTAACAGTTATTCTCAACAAGTTTTCTATGAGACTGTGAAGTGCCACCAATGCCACCCGCAGCTTTTCTTTAAATATGTGGAAAGCTCAGCTGAGAGGCTCTGCTAGACCACCAAGGCCAAGAGGAGAATCCACTTGACTTCTAGGTGACATATCTAACTTTAGGGAGATCTGCAGAAGCTGTTATGTGGGACATATATTATAATTTCTGTTTTAATGCCTGAGAAATGAATGTCATGCTGGAAGTTTGCAAATGTCTATTCAGGCTATTTCTATCATACTTCTATGTTGCTCCTATTTGGATGAACTGCAAAGTACTGTACCCAACATTTCTTAGTCTAATGTGTCATGGGGAATCCAGTTTCTGTGGTTAGTTTTTGGTTCACAGTGAATGTAAAAGACGGATGAATTGAATAAGGCATGCTGCACTGAATAGTGGAGAAGCATGTTGTAGAAACACTGGCAGTACATCTGTCTTCTCTTTGAAACAAGGATGGGAAACCTGGGGCCTATCAGCTCTTGCTATACTACAGGTCTCAACATTTTCTCAGTACCAACCAACCTGTTCGGGACTCTTGGGGCTTGTAATTTAGCAATATCCGGAGGATAATAGGTTTGTCCATCCTGATTTAAGACTCTTGGGAGGTGGGTAGGTTGTACATGTTAGTAAATAAATACGTTGAACTAAAAGCTGAAAGAATTTTCTTTGTTTAGTCATATGTAGTAAGTTATGATTGCAAGAACAACCTACTTTTCCTGAGTTTGTTTTCTCTCTGCTGTGGTAATGGATTACTTAACGTTTTTTGTTTTGTTTTAAATAGAGGCTGCACAATAGCCTGTACCACTTAACCACTCCAATAATTTGGTCTCATATCTAAAGCAATATGGCATGATGCAGAGCACGTTGGACAAAATGGATTTGGACCATGTGCAAAGTGTGTTAGTGGTGCTACTGAATGATCATATACATACTTCAATTTAAGAAGCATAACTCAGTACAGAGGATTTGAATTGCAGATATTTTGCAGCCCCAACCGCTTACAAGTTAATTATTAACCAGGTCAGTATACTGCTCTCTTTGTGTACTTAGTGTATATTACTTCTGCGTTGTGGAAGAAATGTATATACCAGTGTTTCTCAACCTTGGCCACTTGAAGATGTGTGGACTTCAATTCCCAGAATTCCCCAGCCAGCCAGCCAATTCTAGAGTTGAAGTCCACACATCTTCAAGTGGCCAAGGTTGAGAAACACTGGTGTGCATTATTGAGGCTTATATTACTGGTATATAGTATTGAGGCCTATAAAACTGGATGCAAGTTTTCCTTCTCTGGAACTGAGTAAATTGAGTGTGTATTTATCTACATAATTGTTCAATGCAGGAAATGAATGCATTAGGATATTTTATTTAAATTAATATCATGGAAGGCAGATTTTGAAATCTAAGACCGCAGTGATACGCACTTTTATTTTGGAAGTAAATTCAATTAAATTCAATAAGCCAGGTTTTGCTTAAATATATCGAGGATTATACTGCATATTTGGAAGGAAATAGGCATTACCAGTGTTAGAAGGGGTCCCTCCCTCCCTCCCTTCTCTACTCTTCATTAATAATGCCATTTCCTTATATGTCTGTAACAATATTTAATTCACTACTACTGGAGTTATTATGACTTTTCTCCATTGGCAGTATGACCTGTAAGTTAAACAGCCCATTTTAGATTTAGAGGGAACATGTTTGAGGATGCAAAAAGAGGGTACAAATCAGAACCCATTTATTCCAGAATAGACAGAGTAAGTTACAGATGGAAAGTGTGTAGCACTCTGGGGCTTGTCGCATTTACTCACATGAGACATTAAGTGGGATGATTTGCCTTAAAGCAATTCCTATCTCTAAATAGGCTGTAACCTAAACAATATTAGTAGGAAGTCAATGCCATTAAATTTGGTGGGATTACTTTGGTGTAGCTGGCATATAATTACATTGCAGAATACTACATTGAGGAAGGAGGTTATTTGGCACATTATTATTTTTCTACTGAAAAATGTAAAAGTTGATAGCCAGCAAAGAAGGCAATCCATGTATTATGCATGTTTGCATTTGAGTTACTTTAGCCTGCATCTCTAAGTATACTTACCAGAGAATAACAGCCTGAAATAGAATCAGGCATGCTTCAGAGCAGAGACAGAAGCCATGGTACTCACAATGGGTCATGCGTCTTTTGTCTCTCTAGCCCACTGCAGATATCTGGGGCAGACAAAAAGGAAATCGGCAAGGGCTTCTGACTTCTAATTGTTTAACAATAGCAGCAACAAAATGATGTTTTCCACCTAAATTGAACTGCTGAGACATTTTGCTGCTGGGGTAAAGGTCAGAAATCCCCACCAGTTCATTCCTGCGAATGAACCAAAGCATCTGCTTTATGAAATTATTGAAGGGTTGCTTTCAAGTGGCAAGTTCAAAAGTGCAGCATAAATGTCTTTTTAACGGCACTAGTGCAAGCCACTGTTTGCACGGATACTAAAGCAGTGGGATAATACCTAACTTGTACTGCGTACTGTCATTTCTAGGAGTTGGTGAATGGTGCTGAAAGTCATTTAAATCCTCAGAGCCAGAAATCTTGCCTTTGCTTCTTCTTGACCGGATGACAGTAACAACATACTAGACGATTGCCTCTGCAAGTGCAAACTGCAGGGTTCTGAGGCCTATTCTGAGTTGAAAACACAGTAGAGAAATGATGTCTCAGGTTAAATTGGCCTGTGTGTTGCTTTTTTCTTTCTTTCTGTCACTGTTGAAGTAGCCCTTTGAAATTGGTGGAGAAATAATGCTGATTAATTTTTCCCAGATTTCCTGGCAATTGTTTAGTATGAGTGCTTTTGACCTTTAAAAAAGGCAGGCGGCTTTTATAGTTGAAAAAATTCTGAAGCAAGTATCATAATATGTCTTTTAAATTATAATACAAGTAAGTAATCCTCCAAATTCTGACTGAAACGATGTAATAAGGAGGTCCCTTTTCAGGGATAATCTAGAAACTGCCTTTTTAAAAACTGGCTTATCTAATGTACTCTACCTTTCTCTCCCCTACACTCACAAAAACAACTGTTATTTTCTTATGTATTGATGTTTTTTTAAATGTGGATTACTTGCATTTTTGGAAATTTTATGAATGATACTTTATCCAGTATTTAAAAAAAAATCTATTTTTTTTTCCTTCCCTTGAAATCACAAATACATAAAAAAAAACCCTTAAGTGTTGCACTGAAATACATGTTACCTGGAAGTAAATTCCTTTCATCCTAATCAGATTGACTTTTTAGAGACATGTATAGAATTGTGCTGTACAGAATGCAACAAAAGACATCTCATCATATGTTTAATGTATTTTCTTTAACTTAAAGTCCAATATAGAGATGTACTTTCTAAACACTGTGCTGAAATATGGATAGCTAAATTATAATGCAAGATGTTCTTTAACATTCCTGCTGAAATAATGTGATGCTATATGGTTAGCATACATTTATTCTTGCTGTTCGATCTGTTCTTTTACAAAATTATTTTAGCAGTTGCAGAAGTAAAAGACAATAAAGACAAAGAAGGAGGACATTGTAATCTTTCACAATGTGATGTGATATGCACATGGCTAAATATTTAATGTAAAGAATTTAAATGATCATAATTTTTGGTTTACAGATTGTATGGAATTACTGCTTTGCAGTTGAACAAAGCAAGAATTTTAATTTTACAATAAACTGAGCTAAATATTATTTAAAGAAATTAGAAATATTAAAATGCTGAGTTAAAATCCATTGTTAATGTGGAAATATTCTAAAAGATAGTCATGCAAGAATATTCCTATATCTTTGGGGAATTCTGTATAAAACACTTTGATAGCAGGTTATTTTAAAGCAATCATACATTTTGTTAGAGAAGAATGGTAGCATTATATACCATGTAGGATTAATGCATAGTATTTTTTTAAAAGCTGTTACAAAGGACTTTGCATTCTAAAAATCCATAAAACAATTCAAAGAGTGTTTAATATTAAACATTTGTAGAATAGTTAAAAATAATACAGTTTATAAAATGATTTTATGTGTAGTAACATGCAGAAAATATATAATCTTTTGTAATAAATTTATCTTTCGATAACATTTATAACGATTGCCTACTTGTATCTCCTTTCAGTAGATTTTTAACTGGTAGTAATGTAAGACACAATGTATATCTTGGGTTTCTTATAATCCTCTAGTCATAGTGATTACTTTTTAAAAACTGAGGCCTTTCATTTGTAGGAATGGTCTGACAAATTTTGTAGGAATAAATGTATGAATCATGTAAGACGTTTTATTTCTTCTCATTCAAATTTGTAATTAAATATGAAAATTCAATAGGTAAGAAATTCATTAAGAAAACCCTCTCAGCAATATTGTTTGACAAGAATATTTTTCTCTAGCAAATATTTAATACTTCGTTAATTACAGATAAAATGCTATTTTTATTACACATTTTTGTTTTGCATTTATTTATAACAATTTCTTTTGGAATCATCTAATATTAACATATGTGTATTTCATGTGCTGTGGTGTCTCAGGTAGAATTCCAGTTTCATATAAACAACATTTATTGTTTTAGTCCATGTAATGAAACATTTAACTATCATTTAATGAGGATCTCTCCAAACTATTAGTATGATATGTTCCTTGTTCATCTTCAACAGTATGGATATGAATATGGTGTTTAAAGAGTTTATTCCTGACCTTACTTAGCAACTACTTTAACTTAAGGTATGAGATACACCTAGAGGGGTAATACATTGAGTTTAATAGGAAGACAGTTAATAACCTTTTTTCATCCCTATGCACTATCAATCATGGCTGTCACCAGTCTGCTGAATCAAAGCAAAAGTGTTCTTCACAGATGACTGATTAGAAACGCAAAATCACAAGATCCATCTTCATGGTCACTTTTATTATAGTCATTTTTAAACTGACAGCAACCTGCTCAGTTTCAGCAGCACAAATAGTGTCACTCAGTGCAGCTAAGCATGAGAAGATATTGGTTGAATTATACTAAAAAATAATTAGGCCCAAACCTTTTTGTAGAGTGAAGAAACAGTTTTATTTCTGACTTTCAATTTCCCCAAATAGGTTACCTTTCATCCCCCAAACACTTTTTATTCTTTTGTTGATAATGAATAATCAACTGTTTTAAGATTTCTACTACTATTTGGTAATTCATTCATATTATTTCATTTTACAAATGCATATCTCACAGTCCTTTCATTTCCATCTATAATTGTTTCACACAATTATTGATAAATCCCTCCCCAATCACATGGCAGCCTCCTTAAACTATGCCTTGGCTTCTTGCCTGCTTCCAGATTGTGTTAAATAATAAAATGCACCAACCCATCCTTATTTCAAAGCTTTTCAAGCCTTACCTTATTTTGTTGCCTTACAATTCCAAAGTATGCCTGTCTAATTATTACCTTTGCTTCTTTATTGCTGCCAATTTCAAGCATTTGAAATGTTGGTGATTTTAAATGACTTAGTACATTCTCCTTTGTTGCTCCTTTATATTCTGTACCAATATGCCTTCCAGGACACTTACGTGATACTGTATTTTTCCCATCTTCTCAAAATCCTAATTTTCTACATACTCTATGCATGATAGCCATTCAGTATCAAACCTCAGGATAAGTCATTTAAATTAAATAAAAAACATACATTATTCCTTTCTTAACAGCTCTTCATCTTCTTCCTTTTCCCCTGTTACTTCTCATGTATCAATTTTTCAAGTGTAAGTTCCTCCCAATAGGAACATGTAATCTTGTTGTGACTTCATAGGTATTGATGGCTCTTCTTCTTCTTCTTCATCATCATCATCATCATCATCATCATCATCATCATCATCATCATCTTTTCCCTTCTCCTCCTCTTCCTCAATCTGTACTGTATTTATGTCTGAATGTTAATAAAGTTTCCTGATGTTAATCATATAATCATGTATGGGTGGACTAAGGAATAAGCACTATCTGGTAAGTAGTGGTAGGATTGCAGGCCAAGATTTGGTTTGCCTGCCAAATGATTAGGATAGGGAGTTAAGCTAATGTAGCATTATTGCAGTACCATATGATAAAGTTGGAGATTATTCATCTCTGCTCTGAGGGGGTTCATATTTACTTCAGATAATGAGAACAAGAATGAATGATGTGCTACCACAAATATACTAACAGAAATTAGTAGGAAGCCCATGTGTACATAACTAAATGAGTGAATCAGTTACAATCCACAACTATTTGGAGAAGACAAATCAACAACATACCCATGCTATTCCAGTGCAGATCCAATGTTTATGACCAGAATCACAACCACTGTCTATTCATTTTGTGACCACCTGCATCTGTCACAGTAAGTGTCCTTGAAATGACAAAGTAGTTTCCATTTGTGACTTTTTATTACTTGTAGTCATTGGGTGTGCCCTGGCATTAAACCAGAAATAAAAATGTTGAAGAATTTTTTGTAATGTTCTATATCACAGTGATGAATAGTTTGTGATGTTACAAATCAAATTAGACAGTTAAATAGATTTGCTTCAGAAAAGCAGGATGTAGTGTTATTTAAAGATTATTTCAAGTATATATTTTCTAGATTTATTTATTCCACTATAAATATTACCAAATTCAAATAATTTTACAGTGCTATCTTTGTGCATTACTTATTTTAAGTTACAGTTCAGCCTACGATTATATGTATAACCTACTGAAATAAATTGGATAAATACAGTATAGGGTTACAGGTGAAGCTAACACCAAGAACCATCCTTAAAGCTAGAAGACTGGATATCAAACTCTTCAAATAAGCTACACTGCTTTTTACTAAAGAATGAACATGATTCCATATCATCTGTTGTGATTATTATTCATTTTATTTGTATTTTGCCTTGCTGCCTGAATGTTTTTCCTCTCCCTCCCTCCCTCCTCCCTCTCAAAAAAGAAGCTGTTCTATGGTTGATGTGAATGGTCATGAGGCTGTTTATGTCTGGGAATATCCTGCTCTAACATTAATACAGCTGCCTAAATAATCTAAGAAAGAATTAATTGAATCCAGTGCACTCAATTAATTTGCTAATCCTGTGGATCCCAAGTTCTATTTCTGTGAATTTAGGATTCCTGAATAACATATCAACAATACTGGAGTTACACGGTTATGAAAAATATCAGTAACATTGTGGGGCAGGGAGTGGGGGACTGGAATAAGATTATTTGTCTGGTAAAATTGGCAAATTTAATTTGTCAACAGGAATTTAATATCATTGATATAAATAGTATTAGAAGAGTTTAAATCTTAATACAACAGTTAAAACACAACTGTGGATCTAGTGTAGAGCTACTGATATCAAACCGCTCCCACTCACTGTACTGAAGTTTGGCATCTATACTAATGCAATGCACACATAAGAATGAAATACAATTCACCACTATTGAATAAAGAAGCAAAGCCTTATAAATATGGAAACCACATGTGCAGATTGGAATAGTAGTGGGAATCTGGATCAAAAACAAGCTTAAGTACCAAAAAAAAGTGTGGACTTAATATGGAAGGTCTTATAAAATGAAATAGCAAATGTAGAGAAAACATTATGGGATCAGATTAATAGCTTTAATCAAAAACCATGAGGTGGGTAAAAAGTGAATGCATTGTCCTGAACTGATTTTTGAAAAGCGGAAAATGTAGTGAAACATTAGTATTCATTCATTTTTTTAAAATCCCATTTCAGAACACATAAACATCAATATTTATATGGTTAAACATCTCCCTAACTGGTATTTGTTTTGGTTAGACTGAAATGCTAAGCCCATTCAAGGCAAGCTTTCATCCTGTTGATAGATACTACTTGTGCATGTTGAAATAGCTGTCACAGAGACTCAACACATGATGTACATTTCAAATGACCAGGCTATCATGTGATAGTTGTCAACACCATACAAAAAATAGCAATATCAATCCTGTTTATTTCTGAAGCTATTCACCAAATCATAGCAACACAATATAAATATTATTTATTTATGAGATTCACATCTTGCCCTCCCATGAATAAAAAGAACATTAATAGCCCTAAATAAAATATAGGTCAAATTAATTTAAAATTTAACTAAAATTAAATTAAAATTAATGGTGAACATAAGATTTAAACAGATATAAAAATTATGAAACAGTCAAAAAGGCTAAATTGAAAAGGTGAGTTGGTATGCTAAGGAAAACCGAATATTTGGGGACTGATCACAGTTCCAAAGCGAATTTGGTCTATGGCTTAGAAGCTAGTAAAAAAACACCCTCTTTCTTCATGTCTGTCAAGCAGGCCTCTGCAACTTACAATATTGTTAAAGACCCTCTTTGCAGACCTAACTGTCATGGCAGTTCCTAAGAAGACTGGTGGTTTCACGAATACCGGGGCCAAGCATGCCATAGCATTAAAAAATGAAAACCAATACCTGACTTGAGCTTCAAAAGCAGAGAGCAACCAATGCAGACACTGTTTTCTCTAGTTTATAACAACCCCCTTTTTATAGAGGTTCATAAGGATCACATTTCAAATGTGTCAAAAAGTAATAATTTCCGGGATAAGGAAGTCTGCAAACTTGCACAGTTTCCTTCTCTAATTTAGACTAAATGTTGGTACTTAGAGGAGTTGTCAGTCTTTAATCCACGAGGAAGCAGTTGACAATGTCCATTTTCAGGAGATTTAAGGTAAGCTGGCAAATAGTGATCTTGCCACATGATAGCGTAATCAGTATATCAAACACACATACAATTCACACCTCAGGCTAAAATTGCAATATGAAGTGGCCCTTGTGTATACACAGACTTAATTGTGGCAGATACAGCTTTAAGTAAAAATGCTATTACAAATACAAAATTCATGAGGAGGAGAATCTTGGGATTTTTCTTGTATGGCACACAACACCCTCTCCTTTTATTTAGAGTGCCACAATTAGGGAGGGAAAGTTTTTCTGCTAGTCCAAATAAACATTTTTACTACAATGACATGATATTTAATGTACATGAGAATCAGTATCCCAGACCACTGAAAAATTTACTTCCCGATAAGTGTTTGTTGTCTGTTTGCCATTTTGACCCAGAAAATAAATTACACAATATTGCTATGAAATTGTTTTATTTGATCTACATTTATCATTTTTCTGTGTGCTCACATATATTAGTGCAAACCCAAGAATGTGATAACCTACATTTAGAGGCAAACATTTATGAAACATTATTTTGAGGACACAATTGAAGCCTATTTATCTGTAAGTGTAACTGAAGTCAAGGAAACTTGCATTCAGATACATATAACCAAATCACTCCAGTTAGCCAAAAATCTTCAGAGTTATATGGACATTTATAATAGACATACATATTACTTCAGGATTACAGTTCTTTTAATAGCCCCCAACCTATTCAGTTCACTGTATGAACATCTATGGAGACTATTCAAAGAGAGCATGAAACTTTTTAGACTCTTTTGGATGTAATTTGGCTTTAGCTGTATGATAAACACTATGATGGTTTTTCTCAACTGATGCTTACCATATGGGTTTAAATAGTATTTAATAAATGATTATTTGGATTGTGAATATATTAATAGGAGAGGTTTAGACTTGTGGAATTTCTAGTGGAAAATTGAGTCACTAATACTGTTTCAGGCATCTGACTAAATCTATAGATATATGTTACATAAGATTAAATTAGTAAGCATTAACAACAAAAAAGCCAACTCAGTAAGTTAATAGGGGTATGATAATTCTGCTAATAAATAATATTGATTATGGTACCTTAATAATATAAATTGTTGGGGAAAATCTCTCGAGATGTAAACATATTTATTCCTTCAAATATATATTAGAAATTTAATACATAGATAAGTAAATTTGCTCTTTATTTACTCAATGCTACATGTAAAAAAGAAACTAAGTTGTTAGTTATTAGGCAAGACATGATTTTAAGATCATGTGGTTTGTTTTTATGGAGAGAGGAGCTGATTTTTTTTAAAAAAACTGTCCTGTAATCAAATAGTATAAAACACTTTCAAAATATAATTTCTTATATTTTAAGTAGTTTATTAGAAATTTTAATTACAGCACACTATCGCTGTACATAGTTTTAATGTATCACATGCAGAATAATTAAATATTTAAGGTTATACCCTTTTATAATAAAAATAAGCAAAATAATATAGATAAACATATGTACAAGGATATATATTCTTTTTTAATTCAGTCAGTATCTAGTAAGAAATTAATGAAATGGTTTTGCACCTATATATTTTTTCATTATTTATTTTATATCCCACATTTATTATTTTTATAAATAACTCAAGGCGGTGAACATACCTAGTACTCCTTCCTCCTCCTATTTTCCCCACAACAACAACCCTGTGAGGTGAGTTGGACTGAGAGAGAGGGACTGGCCCAAGGTCACCCAACCGGCTTTCATGCCTAAGGCAGCCATACTGAAACAGTTTTACCTAAATACCAATGACTGGGGAAAGAGTCATTGTGCATAGCTCTCAAAATGAAACCTGAAGGAATTGAAAATTGAAAATTATGATTGAACTAAACCCCATGCTTTACTGCTATCATAGTTGTAAGCAAAGAATGACTGAACTTTACTGCATTTTACTGTGCTATGGATTCAACAGAAAAAATACTGTGTGTGTGTGTTTGTGTTTGTGTATAAAATAGCAGATGAATTTTTATGCAATCTGTCCATGTAGTTTAGCAGCTGAAGGACATTATACCTTTTCCCTAAAAGTGGATACAATAAATTCCCATAGCATATCTATTTGTTTGCTGTTTGATTTTGCAGTATTTTAGTCTGCTTGTATGTTTATGATGAGTGTCTCTGTGTGTTTATCTCCATCCATATGTGCACATTTTATTTCAAATGTGAGTATTCATGGAGGAATATTGGAGAAAGTGTCAGAAAGCAAATGTGTGTATATTATGTTCATGCTAGAAACTAAGCTGGACATCTTCAGCATGCCTCAGTTACCTGGGATCCATAATGATAGCTTCTTTTTGAAATCTCGAGACTCTCGTAAAATGTGTTTTCTATTTTTAAATAAATATATTTGGCAGGAGTGTGTGTATGTTTGTGTGTGTATATATAGATATAGCTTCATTCCTAACTTAATCCCCCTTCCTCCAAATATTATCTAAAGTAATAATTCAGGTCCGGTTGGAACATATTAAAAATCAATATTTAAAACATGGTTTTCATGTCTTCTCTGAACAGATATCTCTCCTTAATTCTACAGATTTGAGAACTATTATTCCCTTCTAAGAATACACTAGAGATGATTCAGAACCATGCACATTTTTTTTCCTTTTAAATATATTTCAGAGAAATGAAAACATGTAGAATCCCAATATAAAGAACATAGGATGCATTATACTTAACTAATAATGGAAATTTTCATTGTTATACAAGTCAGTTAAAAAAAAAGCTATTTATGTTACAATTATGTAGCTATTTACATGGAAGTAATTCCATTGAACCCAGTGAGGTTTTTTTTAGGTAAACATATATAAGGGCTATGTTGTAAATGTATCATCATTTATTTTAAAGACTTTGGCTGTAACTTAAAATATGGAAGTGTCTATGTGATATAAAGAACACTTACTTTTAGATAAACGGTAGTAATATTTTGACAAATGCTATTTTAATACCATATTTAAAGAAACACACACAAAAAAGTGTAGAAATCTGAAACAAATTCTTACATATAATAGTGTTTTGGAATGGAAAAGTGAATATGTCCATCTCTAAACCTTGGGCTTACTAAAAGAGATGTGATGCTACAGATTTATTTTTATATATAACATTTACTGTTTTTTCTTCTGAACTGAATGAATTTGAACCTTATATTCATTTCTATGAAACATGAAGTTTAGCCTCCCAGTATAATATTCCCTCTATAGTGCATCTTAGTTTAATTCACTCTTAGTGAAACAACCAGGTTCACTCTGGAGAGCTCCTTACAACATAATTTAGCTGGACCTTTTCTTAGTAAAGGTTTTCTGGTTTTCATTTTCACTTCATATTCTCAAATAAAAGATCCTTTGTTGTCTACCATTTGATTGGACTTAATGAAAAACACTCCATTTTAACCTAACAGTATTTCCCTTTGAATTTATTATATTTAAGGACACTGTCAAAAATCAAGCATTTAATCTCAGGTTTTTATACTTAGAATTATATTACTATCATATGGCTCAGAGAGGTGATATAGAAAGGGCACCAAAGAGATTTAAACCAAAAGTCAAATAATAATAATAATAATAATAATAATAATAATAATAATAATAATAATAATAATAAACCAGAACCTTGCCTCATTTTAATATGAAACTAAATAATATGCTAATGTGCAGATTGACTATGGTATTTGACTTTAAAGACTAACATATGACAGGGTGCCAACAGCTAACTTGTGCAGTATTGACCAAATGAGATTCACTGATTTGTATTGAGGCTAATATCTTCTTTAAACAATTCCGTGGAAATTGTGCGTATAAAGTCATTGGAAGCTGTTTCTCAGGACAGCATCTCTGGCGAGGTACCTGCTGGAGTGAGGAAGATAATCAATAGAAAGAAATAGAGCTGAGCATGAGACTAGGAAGCTTCAGAGCAGTTAGTGCTGATAAAAGTAGATGATGTCAATATTTGGGAATAACACAACTCTAGGATAACCAACAAAAGAAAAGTGCATATGTTGGAAAGGGTTCAAACAGGGGCAGAATTAATGCATAAATGGCAGCTGTTGCTCAGGCTGCAAAAGACATTATTTATTCCAGGAAATGTTAAATCCTAGCAGAAACACCAAAGCTCAGGATAGTATATTAAAAACTGTTATCTCCACCAATAAGGAAGTAAAGGGGGCTCTGTGTATATGTGCAGGAAGGGACAATGCTTACCTTAAGAGTCAGTTTTTAATGTGAAAGCATCCCAAAACACAGCTATTAAATAAAAAATGCCAGAAAAAATGTTTTATGGAACAAAGTTAGAGCTAGGGTTAGGGTTAAAGATATATATATTTTTGGGACCCATGGGATAGCACACAGTTGAAGTTACTTCTGTACTTCCAGGGTTTATCCTTGCCTCTTTGTTCTTACTATTTTTACATGGAAACATTATTTCAAACCCACAAAATTGTTTCTTGCATAATCATAACACCATGAATTCCTTTAACCCTAAGGGTATTGAAATCATTGGTACTGAAATCATGGTATATTCCTGCTAATTTAATAGTGAAAATCAGTTTCCTCCTGCTGTCAGGTGATGAATTTTTCTTCTTCTGTGCTGATCCTTCTGTTGATATATTATGACATAATCTGTCAACATGAACAGATATGTGAAATGGAGATTGGGTATTTGAAACATACAACTTGAGTATGGCTCTGCTTGGATTTCAAACATGGAGATCATGTTAGTTTCAGAAAGGAAGAATGTATGTAGTACATAATGCTATAATTTTGATGTAATTTAGACAAAAGCAAAACAGGTGAGTTCTGAAAGAAAACACACTTCTAAGAACGGAATGGATGAGTAATCCCAAATCATACACAGAAAAGGTTTTTCTGATCTAAATCAACAATGTATTAAAATCAGAATTTATAAATGCATCTCTTTAAATGAAAATTAATTTGTGCATATTAAGATGATCATTAGGTATATCTTCTTGCAAACAATTTTATAATATGAGTGACACTATTGTCACATGTTTTTTTTTTCTTTAAGATCTACAAGTAATTTGTTAATCTTGTGCCACTTTCAGCATTTGTCACACATATAAACCAGGAAAATGGCTCCATCTCTTTCTGGTTCTGAAGTGAATTAAAAGCGTCAACTGCAAAGAAGAGCATGATGTGGGAAAGAATAAATTTAGGCCTATCTTTAGTAATGCACATATATTTCCATATATTTCACATCCTAAGGGATCCCATAAATGCATTCAATAAATACAAAACTATAAAATATACATTCAAGAGAAGCAGTTACTCATATCCTAAATTCTCTATAAGTCTTTAGATTTTAAAAGATTACAATCCAAAGAAGGATAACAGGAAATGTTTAAACAACCAGAACACTACATTTTAGGGTTACCTATATATGAGAGCATTAAATAACTCAGGTTAAAAATAGTGAGCATCATCTTAATATTGACAAAGTGATCATTAAGTCTTGTCTGACTAGTTTTACCCTAAAACTGTTAAAGAACAGGCTAATATACATAACCATTTACATAGAAGGCTTGACTATTTTCTCATATATAGTATTAAGGTCAGTAAAATGAGCAGTTTAAGGGTAAAGGGCAATAATAAAAAGCTAAGCTTAAACATGATTAGTTGATGTCTATTAAAGTTCTATTGCAGTGAAATATATACGTCAAGTGGAGAAAATTATCTACTTCTACCAGGGTGATAGTCTTGCTGAGTATGTATTTTATCATATCTTTTAAATATTTGAGATTTTGACTGCATTCTGAGAGGACAGTGCACTATGATAGATTTATGAAGCTTTGACAGAAACAAGGATAGGAGAGATTATGGTATACTTGTTTAGAAAAAAACTGAATGGAAAGTTCTTGATTTACACTGACATATATCGAGATGAAGCTATAGTTTGCAAATTGCCTAGAGGAGCCATCTTTTATTAAGTTTTTGATGGATATGGAAATGTACATATCTATTTTAAACATTCCAGGAATGCCAATACAGTATTGTACTTGTATGCATCTCTCATTAACTATTTTTTAAATTTTGTTGTTGTTGTTGTTCTTTATGCTTTCATTCTAGTGTACTGTGATTTGAACAGTAGTGGAGAACAAGATGTACTGCATGAAGAACACTAAATTTTCAATTAGGTAATCTAGATTTATCCAAATGGCAGTGCATTTTGTATTATTTCAAAAGGCTAACAAAGAATATATTAATAACCTTGGGCAGCTTTCTTGGGCAGATTCTATAGAAATAAAGATGAGGGACTCCTATGTGGAACAACATAGTAAAGCTTTCACAGAGTATGGCATTATGCTCTACTGCTACTCTTTAAAAAGTGTTGTAGTTTGCATGCTGCCTGATAAAGTTTTTAGACATTTGGTAATAATTACAGATTCAAACTATTCAACATACAAAAAATTGTTTTTCCAAATTATCCTTAGGTATATTGAAGATATAGGTTGACTCTTGCATTTGGATTAAGTGATACCTAAACTGTATTGTTTACAAATCTGTAATTTCTACAACAGTTTTTCCTATGAAGGGTCCATTCTTCATACATAATTAACAGGCCAACTGGTTTAATTTTTTATGGATGCACAAAATAATAATCATTTAGGTTCCATATTGTACCAGTGCAATGACAAGAAAAAATTATTTTCTTGATACCATAATGCTAATAACTCCTGCTATCACAAGTTTATTGTAGCAAAAGCATGCAGAGCTTTTGCAAGGCACATTATAAACAGATTATACGATTTAGGCACTGACAAATGCCAATATATTGGTATCTTGAAGACATTTTGGCTACCTTGATGGGATTTTATGTCCATCATATTTGTACTTTTATAATAGGATGGAATTTTTCAGAGTGCTGCAGTGATGTCAGTCAAGGACTCTTACATATGTCTTTAAAGGATCAGGGTACTTTATTTATTTATTTTTTTCCAATTGAACTTTTCTTTTTATAAAATTGTTGAAGATGTTTTACTTTAATCAACATTGCGGGTAACAGAAATATGGCCACTTAAAAAAATGCTTTAAAATTATCTAACAAAAAGAATAAACTTAACATCTAGTTAACATCAGAAAAGGAATGTTTTAGTTGCACATCCCCAGCACTAATTAAAAGTGACACTATGAAGCTATTAGTCTATCCTCCAGAAAGGTGTTGAAATAAAAAGAAAAAGGAACAATAAAAAATATGGAACTGCTTTATCTTGCCTGCATCTCAGTTAATTTCCATAGATGAGGCAGGACTATTGCTTACAAAAAACTTATATGGCACTCCTTGGATTTTATATGATATATTAAAATTTAATTCATAATCAGGCTGAGGTTAAAAAAAAGAACAAATTAGTAAGAGAATTTAGATTAAAGCAGCTCAGATGCCCAATCCTAAATAGGTATAATGAGAAGTATCAGTTTACTGAAAAATAAATGCTAGAGATTTCCATGAAATTTAAAAGTATGCTTAGGATTATAAGCATTCTTTCGTGGAAATCTAAGAAATTCCTTTTTTCTCCTCTCTAAAGAATAAAAACTGGGGTGACCTTCAGTAGACCTGCTGAATTAAAGGACATGCCAGAAAGTATGACTTCAAATTAATTTCCAGAAAGTAAGTTCTACTAAAATCAATTTGATTATTTCAGGAAATTCTCTCTTTCTCTCTCTTTCTCTCTCTCTCCATCTCTCCATCTCTCTATCACTATCTCTTAGAGGCAGGTCATCTTAATTGTACACCCATAGGATTCAATTTATGTTTAATCCTTATAAATGTATTCCAGAGCTATACAGTGTAACTAATAGAAAGTATGGAATAGAAGGGATTAACACAGGATGATGTAATACTGATAATTCTAAACTAGGTCTCAGTGATGTTTATTTCCTAATAATTATGTTTATCACAGCTGCATTAGTAGATGTCGTATATATACTTCTTGCATGTGTACTTTTTTCTTTTGTCAAATAATGGTTTGACATTGTGGATATATAGTGAATTTACTTGCTTATCTTTTTGTATTTCAGAGTTTCATCTACTTTATTTATGAGTTACAAAGACCTTTTCCAAGTAATAGTCATCTGCATATATTATGGCAAGAAATTCACTTGGGCCTTTCTTAAATTATAAGCTTGACAGGGCATGGCAGAGTGTCATTCCAAAGGTTTGGTGAATGTTTCATGCGCTGTAGGTGCCATCAGAATAATAATAATAAAAACACCACCATCCTAATAAATAATTGGTGAATGTTAGAGATAAGCAACAGTCATTAGCATGAGTTTTCTAGCAAGCCAACAAGCAATTTATCTCAACATCAGTCATCTACATTCTCCTAGCTGAATCACCATCTCTTAAAACAGCTGATGTTTTTTGCAGTAATGTGTATGGGTGAGTTTGTCTTTGCTTGGGTTCAGATGTTATCACTATTTAAACAAGTGAAAAATGAAAATAATTTTCTCTTGCTCAAACATAAGTCAGGTCCCACCTGACATAAGCTCATGAAGCTGTTGGCATGTAGAAAAAGAAAACCAGAATTAAGCGAACTGAATGTATAGTTAAAGAACTAAACCAGAAGTGGTGTACTTGGTTATCTACAGGAAAACTAAGGGTTCAGCTGTGATTGTCAAAGCATTGACTGGTAAAATGAATGCTACAGCAGAACAAGTGAGAAGCCAATTGTAAAACTACTTGGTGCATGATGTTTAGACTATTCTATCTTGCAGACATGTTGTGAAAATAAAACAGATCCATGAGAACCAATTCCAACTCCTTGGAGAAGGAGTTGGATAAAAATGTAATAGATAAATGAACAACTTGGTTTTGCATGGAAGGGTTTAGAATTGTATCAAATTTTTAATGGATCATACCACATGTAAACTTCAGAGGAAATATTTATAGCTACATCAATATGTATTTTTCAACATGAAAACTTTAGTGTTTAGCTTGCCCCATCCCCTGCTCCATGGAGCTCTTTTCCTTCTGACTGGAATATAATTATGCAGAAAGTTTAAGGCATACTATGATGCAAGGAAGCAGCATACTATTACTGTATGAAATCCAGGATGTCCACTGTAAAGGAAAGCTGTGTAGAGCAGAAACATATGCTTAACTAATTTTTGCTATAAGATAAACTGTTTGCAGTGTTTAAGACATTTCTACCTATATTGTAAATGGAGGGAGACTTCTTTTTTTCTCCTCTCTAAATAGTAAAAACTGGGGTGACCTAATGAATCTTCATAGTGGGAAGTTTAGGATAAATAAAAAGAAGTACTTCTGTACAAAGCAGAGTCAAAGTGGAATTCAATACTGCAAGATGTAATGATGACACCAAGTTTGAGGGCATAAAAAGGAGATTTGATGAATGGAGGAAAAAATGTTATTGATAGCTATAAGTCATGGTGGCTATAGATGACCTCTCAGCATTGAGGCGCTGTGAATTCAATCCAGGAAAATGTTACTATGCAGCTATCCCATAGCTTCCCATAGGCATATAGTTGCTGAAGGTGGGGACACTGAAACACTGAAAGGAACTTCTTTTACATTTAGAAGTACCAGAAACTGCTTACATTTAAAAAAAAATTAAAGGCAGATAAGCAGAACACCAAAGTTCATTTCAATATTGCTGCTTTGAAACTGGAAACCAATAACATTACTCAGAAATAATTAATTCTTAATTGTTCCTAGTTGTACATAGAAAATTATTTTTCTTACTAACAAATATTGGCATCCTTGCTTATAAATTAGAGCTGAATTTGTTTTCAGTAACAGTCTTGTAAATCCTTCAGAAACAAAACTCCATCAGCTGTTGGATCAACAGTCTTTGTGGATTGCAGGAACATCATAGTCTATTTTAAAGACGGCAGAAGTGACCTCATCACCCTTCATCCCAGGTCTATTGTATTTTCTGCAAATTAAATACTTTGGGAAGGAAAGGAGGAGAATGTGCAGGTCTTTAAAGTGGGACAACAAAGTACACCCTCTTATATTGCAGTAGTTCAAACAGGGCATAGGGTAAAAAAGAGTCTTCTAAGACAATATATTCAAAGAATACAGGAAAGAACTCTTCTTGCAAACAGAGAACAAAATGTGTCATATATTCAGTTAACATTTTCTGCCCTATATTTGAAGAGACAACCGATTTTTTTTATAGAGCTTGATGGATTGTTTCTCTAGTAGCGGGAAAAAATGCAGCATAAACACAAGGAGAACCTCAGCAATAGGTCTTTGGAACATTCATGTGCCTTTTTATCTTTTTTTACAATGCCATGGTATTATTTTCTATAAGCTGTGCATGTGTGTATACACATTAATTAAATAAACCAGTCTGTCTTTGTTATTTATTTGCTTTCCATACCAATGAATTGTACAACTTGTAATGGTTTACATTAGTAAAATAAAACAATGTACAATATGTTGTTTATTCGTTTAGTCACTTCCGACTCTCCGTGACTTCAGGGACCAGCCCACGCCAGAGCTTCCTGTCGGTTGTCGACACCCCCAGCTCCCCCAGGGATGAGTCTGTCACCTCTAGAATATCATCCATCCACCGTGCCCTTGGTCGGCCCCTCTTCCTTTTGCCCTCCACTCTCCCTAGCATCAGCATCTTCTCCAGGGTGTCCTGTCTTCTCATCATGTGGCCAAAGTATTTCAGTTTTGCCTTTAATATCATTCCCTCAAGTGAGCAGTCTGGCTTGATTTCCTGGAGGATGGACTGGTTTGATCTTCTTGCAGTCCAAGGCACTCTCAGAATTTTCCTCCAACACCACAGTTCCAAAGCATCTATCTTCCTTCTCTCAGCTTTCCTTATGGTAATGTACAATATACAGTAATCAAATAAATAAAACTGTGATCATCCATAAAACTAAAATATTCAGTAAAAATGTATATCATGCCTAAATATACAAACTGTGGGTGCCATTGAAAGATAGGTAGACTTAAGTATCAAAGACTACTAGCAGGTCAGTTTTATTGTCTGACTTGATATTTTCTCCTATTTAAGATGGCTCACAATGGAATAAAAATGCAGGTGGCCTTTGATGTGAATTAGTGTCAGACAATTAATACAACCAAAAGAAGCAGCTTAAAATTTTGTTTCTTGTTGTGATATGAAATGCAAATATCAGTGACACTGGCATTGTATAGTGTCTTTAGAAAAAATAGGAAAGGGACACTGTCCCTTTCACTTACCAAAATGACAGATGAAGATTGTTTCCAATACTTGTCCTGTGACTTGTGCCTTGGTGTGTGACTGCACTGTGCATTTTTATTTTTATTTTTTGACAGGTGTGAGTAAAGTGAGTAAAGAATGGAAACTGGTCGGAAGAAAAGACTACCTTGCTAAAATATGGAGAAGTCTTCCTGAGAGTGGCTTGGAAGACAAAAGCATTTGGAATAAATTACAGCAGCTGATCTTGGGTTTTTGTTTCTGTTTTGCACAGTTGGAGATAAATTGAAGCTAAGGGGGAAAATCCTTTGGTGGAAAACTATGAAGTTAAACCCCACACTGATACCCAAACATGAAAGATTCCCATTACTTGAATGTGATTTACCAAATTTATTTGTACATGGATATAAATTTTAAATGGATTTTTTGTAAATTTGATACAGATCTTGTAAACCAAAAGCTTTCATAACTTCATGAGCTAACTTACATTATGCCTTTTCTACCTGGCCATGGCTATTTCCTTAATTGCTATAGTCTACATACTCAGTATTTATGAAGTATGATATGGGGTTCTTGTTAGATGTATGTTAACAGAACTGATTATCTATAAACAGTATGAGTGTATTTCCTGTAAAAGTCACTTTCCCATTGGACTGGAGGCTGACCAGACAATCCCCCTATGGCATCAAATTAGTCCCTTTTAAATAAGAGACATATAGAGGTGCACTGTGTTGAATACCAGATGATTCAGCAAGGATCTGGCTTTCAAAAAAGTTTAGTTTTAGTAGCAAATAGTCAAGTAAACTCCATACCACTATATTTAAATAGGAATTGTTATGAAGTATTTGATCAGGCTGCATTTTAACACTTTCATTATTCCATAGTAATAGCTATAGCAATGTTATCAGTAAAAGACAGCAGTCATTTTCTTACTGAATAAAAATATTTTTGAATTTGCCATGCATACCTAGGACCAGGGCCGCAACTAGGGGGCGGGGCAACTGGGGCATGTGCCCTGGGTGCTGTGCTGGGGGGGGCACCAAAATGAGTGCTGGGGGGGTTGCCAAAATGGGCGTGGAATCCATGTTTGCCCTGAGTGACACAGATCCTAGTTGCAGCCCTGCCTAGGACATGATACATTTAATTTCTTCTGATAATAATTACACTGTGTACAAATAGACAGCTTGCTAGAAATACATGTATTTGTGAAGTAAATATATTGGAAAGATTAAAGGCAATATATCTCCCATTTCTCCCCAATTATACTATTTATCCTGGATATAAGATGGAACAGACACTTCAATCACTTTTATGAATAAGCATTAATTTAGCTACTGTGGATTGCATCCTGAATTATATTTAGAGTGATTAATTAATGCTAATAGACCATTAATATTAATCATTCTAAATATGATTAATTCAGGATGCTAATTAATTAATTAATTAATGCTAATAGACCATAAGAGCTTTGTGTGGCACAGAGTGGCAGGTGGCAGTATTGCAACCAAAACTCTCCCCAAGGCCCAAGTTTGATCCCAGCGGAAGCTGGATTCTCGGGTAGCCGGCTCAGGTCGATTGAGTCTTCCATCCTTCCGAGGTTGGTAAAATGAGTACCCAGCTTGCTGGGGAAGGCAACGACTGGGGAAGGCAATAGCAAACCACCCGCTCTACAGTCTGCCAAGAAAATGTCGTGAAATCGGCGTCCTCCCAAAGGGTCAGACATGACTCAGTGCTTGCACAGGGGACCTTTCACCAACAGACCATTATTGATATGGTATCCTATGATAGGATGGACAACCCAAGGGCCATATGATCCTCCATTGCTTCCCCTCTGATCACACTGACAATATACAATAAACTATTGAATATTACTTGTATGGTTTTCCACCACTTCTAGAATGGAGAAATAATTTAAAAATTGTTTAAGCTATATAGCAAAGTTAAACATTAAAATAAACATATAGCAATCTAAGGAATCCTCCTCCAAACATACAAAAATGTGTCCTTACATTTTACAGTCCCTTCTTCGTCACTTCATTGTTTCATCCACCATGGCCTTTAGAGACAAAAAAACATATATTGGAATTGGAACAAAAGAATTGTTCCCTGTCCTTGCCTGGGCTTGTATAGGCAAACTAAACTACGGGCTGAACTACAATTCCCAGTTTTCTTTGCCATTAGTCATATTGATGTCATCTACCAGGAATTAGAGTTCAGCAGCATCTAGAGAACCACATGTTGATCAATCTTATCTTGGCAAAAAACAATAACAGCAGCAACCAGTACAATTGTTACTAGTCTATTGAGATATAACAATTTGCTGCTTTGTGCAACAACTACATAACTAATACAATGGCTTTTAAAAGGGTAGGATAATGGCTTTCAGAACACCTAACACCATTGCATGTACATGGGTTCAAAATACTTTCATCTGTGCAAAAATGAAAACAGCTTGACCAGGCAATATATGCTTTTTACTAATGGCACTATTAGATACAACTCACTAAGACTTAAGTTAGCCACAGATAATTTAAATCCACTTGTTTTCAATAGCTTTCTTCTAGGTTGGTACTCAACCAGTGCAATACAAAAAAGAGGATTCATCTTTAACAATAAATATTTTTTCATTAGCACTGACACTAAGATTGGCTAAGATTGTATTTCCTTTGCTTGGATAACTGAAAGTGGGTAAGAGTGTCCCTGTGCTGTTTCTCTCTGTGCTATAGACTATCACTGACATCACCAAAGGAAGCACTTTGCTTGAATCTTGAATTAATGTATGGTTATTCTTTCTATCATGTTAAAGTTGAAAGAGACTGCATTTCTGTCGCTTCTTGTAATAAATATTTAGATGGAAAAATCCTTTATTTAAATTTTGTATTCGTGTTATTTGTGATACATTTAGCCTTTCTGAACCTGTTGGTCAGATTCATCAAGATAAATGAATTGTTGTTCAGTGGTTAAGTCGTGTCCGACTCTTCGTGACCCCATGGACCATAGTATGCCAGGCCTTTCTGTCCTCCACTGTCTCCTGGAGTTTACTCAAATTCATGTTCATTGCATTGGTGATGCTATCTAACCATCTAATCCTCTGCTGTCCTCTTCTCCTTTTGCCTTCAGTCTTTCCTAGCATCAGGGTCTTTTCCAGTGAGTTCTCTCTTCGCATTAGGTAGCCAAGGTATTTGAGCTTCAGCTTCAGTATCTGTCCTTCCAATGAGCAGTCAGGGTTGATTTCCTGTAGGATTGACTGATTTGACCTCATTGCAGTCCAAGGGACTCTTAAGATTCTTCTCCAGCATCACAGTTCAAAAGCATCAATTCTTTGGCACTCAGCCTTCCTTATGGTCCAACTCTCACAGCCATATATCATTACTGGGAAAACCATAGCTTTGATTATACGGACCTTTGTCGGCAAGGTGATGTCTCTGCTTTTTAATATGCTGTCTAGGTTTGCCATAGCTTTCCTCCCAAGGAGCAAGCATCTTTTAATTTCATGGCTGCAGTCACCATCTGCAGTGATCTTGGAGCCCAAGAAAATAAAATCTGTCACTGCTTCCATTTCTTCCCCTTCTATTTGACAGGTAGTGATGGGACCAGATGCCATGATCTTAGTGTTTTTAGTGTTAAAGCCAGCTTTTTCACTTTCCTCTTTCAACCTCATCAAAAGGTTCTTTAGTTCCTCTTCACTTTCTGCCATTAGGGTGGTATTGTCCGCATATCTGAGCTTGTTGATATTTCTCCCGGCAATCTTAATTCTGGCTTCATCCAGCCCGGCATTTCTCATGATGTACTCTGCATATAAGTACAGGGTGACTTTTAAATAAGCAGGGTGACAAAATACAGCCTTGTCATACTCCTTTCCCAATTTTGAACCAATCGGTTGTTCCATGTCTGGTTCTAACTGTTGCTTCCTGGCCCACATACAGATTTCACAGGAGACAGGTAAGGTGGTCTTGTACTCCCATCTCTTTAAGAATTTGCCACAGTTTGTTGTGATCCACACAATCAAAGGCTTTAGCGCAGTCAATGAAGCAGAAGTAGATGTTTTTCTGGAACTCTCTTGCTTTCTCCATGATCCAGCAAATTTTGGCAATTCGATCTCTAGTTCCTCTGCCTCTTCAAAACCCGGCTTGTACTTCTGGTAGTTCTTGGTTCATATATTGCTGAAGCCTAGCTTGTAGGATTTTGAGCATAACCTTGCTAGCATGTGAAATGAGTGCAATTCTGTGGTAGTTTGAACATTCTTTGGCATTGCCCTTCTTTGGAATTGGAACATAAACTGACCTTTTCCAATCCTGTGGCCACTGTTGAGTTTTCCAAATTTGTTGGCATATTGAGTGCAGCACTTTAACAGCATCATCTTTTAGGATTTTAAATAGCTCAGCTGGAATACTGTCATCTCAGCTAGCTTTGTTGTTAGTAATGCTTCCTAAGGCCCACTTGACTTCACTCTCTAGGATGTCTGGCTCAAGGTCAGTGACCACACCATTGTGGTTATCAGGGACATTAAGATCTTCCTTGTATAGTTCTTCTGTATATTCTTGCCACCTCTTCTTAATCTCTTCTGCTTCTGTTAGGTCCCTGCCTTTTTTGTCCTTTATCATGCCCATCTTTGCACAAAACATTTCCTTGATATCTCCAATTTTCTTGAAGAGATCTCTAGTCTTCCCCATTCTATTGTTTTCCTCGATTTCTTTGCATTGTTCATCTAAGAAGGCCTTCTTATCTCTCCTTGCTATTCTCTGGAGATATGCATGCAGTTGGTTATATCTTTCCCTTTCTCCCTTGCTTTTCCCTTTCCTTCTTTCCTCAGCTATTTGTAAAGCCTCATCAGACAGCCACTTTGCTTCCTTGCATTTCTTTTTTTTAGGATGGTTTTAGTTGCTGCCTCCTGTACAATGTTACGAACCTTCATCTGTAGTTCTTCAGGCACTCTGTCTACCAGATCTAGTCCCTTAAATCTATTCATCACCTCCACTGTATATTCATAAGGGATATGATTTAGGTCATACCTGAATGGTCTAATTGTTTTCCCTACATTCTTCAATTTATGCCTAAATTTTGCAATAAGAATCTCATGATCTGAGCCACAGTCAGTTCCAGGTCTTGTTTTTACTGACTGTATAGAGCTTCTCCATCTTTGGCTGCAAAGTACATAATCAATCTGATTTCGGTATTGACCATCTGGTGATGTCCATGTGTAGAATCGTCTCTTGTGTTGTTGGAAAAGAGTGTTTGCTATGACCAGCGTGTTCTCTTGACAAAACTCTATTAGCCTTTGCCCTGCTTCATTTTGTACTCCAAGGCCAAACTTGCCTGTTATTCTGGTTATTTCTTGACTTCCTACTTTAGCATTCCAATCCCCTATGATGAAAAGGACATCTTTTTTTGGTGTTAGTTCTAGAAGGTGTTGTAGGTCTTCAATAAATGAATTAGTAATGTGTTAAAGTAATGTAATGAGCATGCAGCGAGTAGAGCAAGTGAGGCAACACAGTGTCTTTACTTGCAATCCAAAATTTTATAGGTATTTAAGAATAGTTGAAGGAAAGTGTTTTTAGTGTCTAAGATTTCTTTAAAAAACATGGTATTTCATGTCTACTGGACATTTTTAGGCAACATTCAAATGCACATTTTTTTTTGTGGTTGCTCATTTTCTTATTAGATGTTTTAATAGTACACTGGTTTATACAGTTATCAGGTCTGGAAGAATCTTGGCAATATCACAAAAGCTATCCCTCTAAGATGGCAACTGTATTATCAGCAAGCTTCTGGGTTTCAGGTTAGGAAACTAGTGGCTAGTGAACTAGTAAACTATAACTCAGCAGTTCTAGCCAGCATGACTAACAGAAACTAGAAGTGTCTGTTCAGCAACATCTGGAGAGCCAGAAGTTGACCATTTCTGATAAAATATTTTTTTGGCTTTATCCCAGTTGAAGACTGACACTGTCATGAGTACTGATGGCGAGCAGGAGGGGGCCTCTATCCAGGGGGAAAAATGCATGCGTAGTACTGAGGAATTAAGCAGCCATTCAAAGAGACACAGATCAGACCCGCCTTAACTTTTGGGGTTTATATGTCTGGGTTTTCCCATGCTTCTTCAGTTTGTTAGGATTTTCTGTCTTATGTAGCAGTAATAAACACTAGAGACCTATTCCTCGTCTCAGCGTGATTCCTGACTGTTAGGACAGACACCAATGTTTCCCAGTGGTTAGGAAATCAGTGTAACTGCTGCTCCTGTCAGTTGCTTTGTTCTATTATCCCACTATATTTTTTAAAGAAACAAGATCTATTTTCTCTTTCTCTTCTTTCTCCTTCCTTCCTTTATGGGGTTTATCCTCGATTACATCTGTAATAATAGTGCAATGCAGAAAATTTATTCTGCAATTTTTCCAAACATTCTTATTCAGTTGGAGAATGAGAAGTTCTTTTAATAGGTTGTTGTTGTTGTTGTTGTTGTTGTTGTTGTTGTTGAAAGGGATATTTTGTTAAAATTCTCATGAGTTATATAAGAGATTATTGCATTTAACTTAAAAGGTGTCTGAGAGATAGGTGTGGGTATAATTAGTTCTCCAGCAACTTGCAGCCTTCCTGGTTTCCTGTGCTTCAGTAAAGTCCCAATAGAAGTCATCTCGTGGGAACTTCTCCCATAGTCCATTCCAGATCTGGAAGCAGGGGCATGGAGGATAGATTATAAAGTAATGGAAAAGTTCTTTTTAAGTGCCAGCACTTCTACCACCTTTCAGTTATAAGTTCAATCCCACCCTCCAGCAAAAGAAATTCTAAAATGTGGCGAACTGGGTTGTGTGATATCACAAAAGCTATCCCTCTAAGATGGCAACTGTATGAGTTGGTAGTAAAGTGGTGGCAGAATTGCTGATCAGTTATTTGGCACTGCGTGGGCTGGAGATACTGCCACTCAGCTGCTAGAACATTGGCAGCATTGCATTAGCAACAGTGATGGAGATGGTTGTGATCTTCATGGAGAAGGGGGTAGCAATGTGTCTGGCTGGACCTGATTCTCCATTTGAGTGGCGGTAGTGACCTAAGAATACCCACCTTCAGTGTTTTAGAGGTTCCTTGAAGACCATTCAGAAGCTTCAGCTGGTGTAACATGTAGCAGTCCAAGTAGTTGTAGGTGTACCTAGGTTTGCCCATGAAACAATGCTACCATGGGAGCTTCACTGGATGCACATTAGCTTTCTGGTGGAATTCAAGAATCTGGTTATCACCTTTAAAGCTCTGCATGGCTCATATCTCAGAGACTGAGCTTTCTGAGTTTAATTTGACCATCCAGTAATATTTAGTAGAGAAGGCTTGCTGAGAGTCCAACATCTCTGGAAATGCCATCTGCAGGGTCCCCATGCTTAACCTTTCAAAGTGATTACTTCCATCTATGGAACTGCTAACCCCCACCCTTACCCCCCCATCCCCATATATCCCAACCATGCACTATTATGTTTTGAAAGAGCTGTGGAAACAATTTTTTTCTTCCCAGAAAGATATTTGAGGACATTTGACAATACTGCTCTCTGAAATGGTAACACGTCAGAGCCTTTTTATTTTGTTATTACTTTGATTTTTGTGTGTATGTGCAGGCATGTATGTCATTATTTGTAAACTGCTCAAAGTCTTCAGATATGGAGTGATATTGTCAGACCCAGCCCAAGAACAACGAGTCAGTGCATTCAAATTCCAGTTCTTTATTGCTCTCCCTGTATAGACAGAATCTTGCCAGATAAAGCTATCGTAACTAACCTAAGGGGAAATAACCAGAGAGACTCTAGGGCGGAGCCACCCTGAACTTCTTCACTTTCCCACCAACGCTGTCTGGACTGTGAATCCACTTATCTCCTTGGAATGTGCTGCCTCCTTCCTGAGATTCAGCGGCAGTGCTGAAATCCACCACATCAGCCCCCACCACTTTTCAGGAACACATTCCATCACAGATAAATTAAATACATACATACATACATGCTGAAAAAAAATAAAAGACACGCACACACACACATCTCTTTGGAACCATGACATCCATCTGGTGGCATTGGTCTATGACAGTGCACCTCACTTTTCTGGTAAAACAAACCACTGAAATGTCTGTATTCATAGGGAGTTACAGCAAGTGAAAGGTATCCTAATGTAGTTGGGATTTTTCATTTTGTGTGCATAGCCTTTGTCTCCAGGTGCCATAGCTAGCCTTTCTTGGAGTGTCTGCTGAAAGGGTAATGGAATGGTTGCCAGAATTTGGACAGTTCTGGAAAGACTCAGTTGTGTCACTTCTCTCATTCTTGTTTCATTGGAATAGTCCTTTTTTCTGCTGAAGATTATACTAGGTCAATGGTTTATAAAACAAGTTATTTTGCATCATTGTGTTTAATATGATAGCCAGACAATTAACCCATTATCTTCTACATCAGTTGAAAGACTTGGAGTCCTTATTTGTTTAGTATTTCAGTTTTTATCCTAGTTTTGAAACTAAAAGTGCTTGAATGGAGTCAAATACATTCTATTCTTTTGAAGTGTCATAAACTACAAACAGATCAGGATCATTGGTGAATTTCTGTATTCTTTTTTTTCCTTTAACCATACAGCACAGGTATTAGCTATTTAAGCATTATAAAAACATAAGTTTTTACACTGGTACAATACATCTTGACATGCGTGGAAGGAAACTGTGTACACTTGTGTATATCTGCAGGAAGCCAGCATAATACTTACTTTTGAGCACATGGTGAGAAGTCTAGATTTGGTGAAATTTGAACAGAACTTTTGATGCTCTCAAGTCAAGCTCTTCATCTAATTGTTTCCATGTATCTATTACAAATGCAGTTTAGTAGTGCAAGCATTTTTTTGCATTCAGATAGGCATTGCTTTCATTATTTTGGATACTGTGATCAGGATAAACAACATTTTAAAACACCAGTCTTCCGAGACTTTGCTGTCTCTTTCTTTCTCTCAGCTCTTTCAGTAGCCTTGTATAGTCAAAAAGAACATGCATTCCTAAATAAAGAAAGATAGCCAACAAAAGTACTTCTGTAGCTTTAAAACTGTTCTAAAGTAGCAAGACTGACAATAATTTATTTATTTATTTATTAATTATTATTATTTTGTCACATTTATATCACCACCCATCTCACAGAAAAGTGACTCTGGGCGGCAGACAACAATATAAAACTAACTTCCAGTGCATAAAACAGATTTTCAGAAAAGTGAACTCATCAGTTTTCTTTAGTAACTAAATGATCTCTGTCTTCATATTAATCCCAGGCCAGATATTTCTTCAAAGCATTATATAAAGAAATAAAATAGGCAAATACATCATACAAGCAGATATATGTATATGTATATATGATAACAAATGATAAAATTGATAAAAAAGGAGGCATCATATTAAAAACCCAAACATTGTGATTTCTTAAGATTATAGCATCTTAAAGTCATGAAACATATTAAAGCTATGCAATTGCATGTTAAACTTACAAATGACCACTTATTAAAACTGGGACAGCTAGAGACACAGTAAGAGAAATTTAATTAAAAGCCTAGTGAAGAAATAAGTTTTCATCTAGTGTCAAAAGTTTATGTGGCTTGGTGCCAGTTGTAACTAACCCAGGAGAGAAGTCCATATTTGGATACTTGTACGAATGAAGCACATCCTCTCTTGGATTGCTGTGCAGTGGGTTCCAGGAAAATCCACTACACCGCCACCCAGAAGCACTCCTCATCAGATTTTAATGACTGGGCTGAAAAATGGAGAAGGAAGCCTGAGAGGGATCCAGGTCCTATGGTTATACAGTAGAACATTAGATGTTGATACAAGATCCTGAAATGGATGAAGGTGCAAATTAGTGGCCAGTGCAGTGTAATCTCTTCATGGAAGATTGATCCCTTCAACAAACTAGCAGCAGTATTCTACACTTCTAAGTCGATTTCAAAGATGCCCCCATGTAAAGTACAGGATAAGAATCCAATTTTGAATTTAGCAGCATATGGATCATTGTAACCTGGGTGCCCAAGAACAACCGAAGCTGATGAACAAGCCAGAGTCTGAAAAGAAACTGTTGTTATACAGTAGAACGCTTTTAGACTTCTATGGATAATTTATGGATTATTTATTTATGAAACTTGCTGTCTGAAATCTGGACTCTAGGCAGCTTCCGGAGCTTACCTTTGAAATAGGGTATACAATCAGCATAATAATTAAAATAATAATTAAATTCTGATTGATGATAAATTAAACATTGAAGCTAATAAGCTAAAATTAATTAGATGGAATCACTGCTTGTAGTTAATCTCTGAAGTCCTTCAGGAAAAGCCAAGTTTTCATCTCTTTCTGGAATGCCATGAAATTGGGGGTCATCGTCATCTCTGGGAGCAAAGCTATTCCAGAGGAGAGGAGCCATCATCAGGCTCACTCCCAACATACCTCTAGTAGGTGGGGATACTTAGCAGGGCTCCATAGTTGTCCAGGTAGGACAGACAGAAAGTACTGGGGAAAGGCAGTCTCTAAGATACCCATGCCCTAAGCCCTAAGTGCTTTTTTAGGTAGCAAACAGCACCTTGAATTGCACTGGGAAATGTAATGGTAACCAGTTCAGTTCCAACAGTAGAGGTGTAGCATGGCTGTACCATGACTGACCCTCAGCCTATATGCTGCTGTGTTCTGAACCAGCCAAAGGCTCAACACCCTCCTAGGAAACACCACAGTACAACAGATTTTGTCCATTTGGCTTCCACGTTGGAGTGAAAGTGAATTGTTTTATACATGAATGCTTGGCAGGCAATCACAGCTTACCCTGACTGGATCTTCCAGCCTGTCATTTCATTCCACAGCAATAAGGATGGAGAAGTGGTTCTACTCTGTCACCTTTATCTCTACAGAGTAGGCTTGCATCTGAGCTGTTATTCATGTCCAGTCACATTCACTTCTTTTTTTCTGCTAGTGTCACTCCAGGCAACTCTTCACCTACTTCATTTCCTGGAGCTACTCAATAAACAAAGGAATTGCACAGGACTGGCAGATAGTGATAGGCCATGCAGGGGCAATTCTACTGAAAACCCAGGCTGCCTTGGTATTCCATAGATCAACAAAGAACACTCCAGATTACTCAGAAACTCCCCAGATGCCACATACTGGATCCATCAGATTTCTGAGGCAGGCCAACTGAATAAGCTCTTCCTCCATGTAAAGGTTGATGGCTCCAGTTAAGCTTATTGTCATGAGGTGGTAATCTGTCCGTTGCACTGGAGTGATAGAAAAGTCCTCCAAAACCAAATCACAACACATCTGCTCCAAGATGAACTCCAGATCTAAAGTGTAGCCAGCTATTTGATGAAGCAGGTTATCTGGATCCCTTTTGGTTAGGTTTCAGGCCTGGATATGGGACTGAGATAGCATTGGTTGTGCTTTTTGATGACCTCTGGTGAGAGCAGGATGCGGGTAGTGCATCCATCCTTGCTGTTCTTGACTTCTCAGTGACTTTCAATACCATCCTTCATGGTATCCTTCTGGACTGGCTGTGGGGGCTGGGAGTGGGAAGCACTGTATCAAACTGGTTCTTCTTTCCTCAGTGGCCAGTTTCAATTGGTATTGATTGGGGGTGAGAGGTCCTGCCCTCAGCCCCTAAATTGTGGGGTGCTGCAGGGTTTGGTACTCTCTCCACTTCTATTTAACATCTACATGAAGCTGCTGGGTGAGGTCATCCATATCCATGGGGTTGAGGTATCATCAGTATGCTGATAGCATCCAGCTATATATCTTGCCCCTGGTGAAGCAAGTGATGCTGCCAATGTCCTTTCTCGGTGCCTGGAGGGGTTTGTATGGGTAACAAGAAGCTTTGGCTCAACCCTGGCAAGACTGACTGGTTTTGAGTTTTAAGGCTACATGGTATCTACTAGGAATTACCAGCTTTGGTTCTGGATGGGGTTGCACTTCCCCAGACAGACCTGGTGCACAATCTGGTGGTCTTTCTGGACTCACAACTCCTGCTTGAAGAGCAGGTAGCAGTTGTGGCTAGGAGGCTCTTTGTACAGCTTCAAGTTGTGTACCAGTTGCACCCATTCCTGGATCAGGAGGCTCTACACTCAGTCACTCATGCCCTGGTCACCTCCCTTATGGATTCTGTAATGTGCCGTACATGGGGCTGCCCTTGAAGAGTATATGGAAGCTTCAGTTGGTGCAAAATGCAGCAGCGTGAGCAGTTATGTGTACACCTAGATCTGTGCACATTACACCTCTGCTCTGTGAGCTGCATTGGTGACTAATTTGTTTCTGGGTCCAATTCTGGTAATAACCTATACAGCTCTCCATGGTATAGGGCTGGGTTATTTGAGGGACTGCCTCTCCCCAGTGACATCTACCCATCCCCATCAGGTACAGCAGAAGAGTCTTGTTACACTACAGAGTGTCATCTGGCAGGACCCAGGAGGAGGACCTTTGCTGCTGCTGCACCCGCCCTACGGAACATCATTCCCCCCGAGGTCAGGCTGGCCCTGACTTTGATGGCCGTCCAGAAGGGCCTGAAGACCTGGCTTTGCCATCTGGCCTGGGGATCAGAGAGTGGTGTGGAGCCCATAAACTGGCTATACTATTCTTAAATGTCTGTGCTCTCCCGGTGACTGTACTATATGGCTTTTAATTGTTTAATTGTTTTTAATGTTTATATTGTTTGTATGAGTGTTTTTAATTTTTTTTGCTACTGTTTATGTTTCAATTGTAAGCCGCCCAAAGTCATGAATGTGAGAATGGCGGCTATATAATTTGAATGAATGAATTAGGGAATAAATAAATAAATAAATTTGAGCAAAGCCAGTGAAGACCTAGGACAAATTTATGGCAGCCATCAACTCCTCCATCACCTCTGATCCAAAGGAATGATGGTTGAAATCAACCAATGATCTGGGCAAGCCTACAACCAGCCCTGAAGTGTGGTTGAGCACCTCAGTAAAGGCTGCTGCTGTGCAATTTAAGGACTGTATAACAGCAGCACCTGTAGCTTGTACCTTTTGCCCATCAGCATGAGCAAGGCCTCACAGATGGCTACCTGCATAACAATGCCTCCATTCTACAATAGGTATAGCATTTTTCCTTCCCATGGTTGGAACTGATGTAAAACATGAAACCTGGCTGGACAGATCTCTGTGAGGAGAACCCCCCCACTCCCCTTCATCCAGCCAGTTTTCATTTATTCATGCCAGATCTGTTCTCTCATTCATAATTAAATTGTGGATGAAGCTGTTTTTATTGCAGACAGACTTGAGCCCAGATTGCCCATTAACTGGTTGCCTGGTTCCTGAGTCAAGATTGAGGGGCTGAAAGTAGAAATTATTTATTTATTTATTTATTTATTAATCAAATTTATCACTGTCCATCTCCCAAAAGGGAATTAGGACCAAATTTAAAATCTCTCTTCCCTGGAATGTCTTGCCACCCCAGTTCCCACCATATTTCCCCAAGTCCACCACTACTATTATCTTTCCCTCTGCTATCTAGTTCCCACCACCATACACACACATCCAACATCACGCAAAAACAGACAGGTTGGAAAACAGTCCTTTGTCTTTCCTGGTCCCAAACAGTGAATAAACAAGGGCAGGAACAATAGCCCAGCAACTTCCACCCATGTCTTCCTTTCGGACAACCCATCCCACCAGCTGCAAGCTAGTTCATACCTAATAGGGCTTAGTGGTATCAAGAGTCTCTCCCCCTTCTAGACAGGGGGTCCTTTTTTTCAGTCCATGATCAGGAATCAACTCTTGATCTTCAGATGACCCAGGAGAGGTGCCATGATTCCTCTATGCTCCATATTCCCATGCCACACTGACAAAAAAGGCTCCAGTAAGTGATGTCTTCAGTGGCATGGCATCTCTGGAAATTTCTTTGAGCATACATAATCACAAGCCCTGTCTCTGGAGCTCTAATTTCTCAGCACTCTCCAGGAGTGTGATGTCCTTTCCAAAGCATCCAGGTCAAACTTCCAATTTCAACCAGCCCTGTCACGGTTCTTTCCACCAACCTGCAGAGCCAGTTTCTACATTCCCGCCTGTGGCATCTACCAAAGTTTCTCTGTGCTTTGGTGCTCACCCACTGGCTAGCTAGATAACCCAAACTCTCTGGCAGGCCTCTGGTGTCTACTCCAACCCTTTTTTCATGCCTAATCTTACCATTTTACTAGTTAAGTAGACCTGAATGATAGGTCCTAATATACTCTTCATTTAACAAAGACTATCACTTTTTTTTTAATCCATTCAATCGTGTCTGATTCTCAGAGACTTCCTGGACAAGTCCCTGCAGTTTTCTTGGCAAGGTTTTTCAGAAGTGGTTTGCCACTGCTTCCTTCCTAGGGCTGAGAGAGAGTGACTGGCCCAAGGTCACCCAGCTGGCTTTGTACCTAAGGTGGGACTAGAACTTACAGCCTCCCAGTTTCTAGCCTGGTGCCTTAACCACTACACCAAACTGGCTCTCATTACTTATTTTGTTTTTGCTGTTCACTCATTTGGTCGTGTCTGACTCTTTGTGACCCCATGGACCATAGCATGCCAGGCCTTCCTGTCCTCCACTGTCTCCTGGAGTTTACTCAAATTCATGTTCATTGCATCGGTGATGCTATCTAACCATCTCATCCTCTCCTTTTGCCTTTGTCTTTCCTAGTATCAGGGTCTTTTCCAGTGAGTCCTCTCTTCACATTAGGTGGCCAAAGTATTTGAGCTTCAGCTTCAGTATCTGTCCTTCCAATGAACAGTCAGGGTTGATTTCCTGTAGGATTGATTGATTTGACCTCCTTGCAGTCCAAGGGACTCTTAAGATTCCTCTCCAGCACCAGAGTTTGAAAGCATCAATTCTTTGGTGCTCAGCCTTCCTTATGGTCCAACTCTCACATCCATACATTACTACTGGGAAAACCATAGCTTTGATTATACGGACCTTTGTCGGCAAAGTGATATCTCTGCTTTTTAATATGCTGTCTAGGTTTGCCATAGCTTTCTTCCCAAGGAACAAGCGTCTTTTAATTTCATGGCTGCAGTCACCGTCTGCAGTGATCTTGGAGCCCAAGAAAATAAAGTCTGTCACTGCTTCCATTTCTTATTACTTATTTTACTTACTTATTATACTTTACTTACTTATATTATTTACTTATTATTTTAATTACTTATTTAGGAGGAAACAATTTTATATTTTCAGTTATTTGCCAATGCTATCTTTTAAAGTTAACCTATGAGATTTGACAGTATGTTATCACCTTTCATATATGAAATGGTTCTAAAACTCAAAATGTATTTACTGTAACTGTTCTCTCCTTTAGGACCATTTTGGCAATATGAAAATTATTAATAATGTTCTGAGAACATTTATGGGGAGAATAAAATTCTACTGACATTAATTCCCAAAGAATTCCAGTTCAGAGATAGCTCTTGCTTAAAAAGGTAAAGGTTTCCCTTGACGTAAAGTCCAGTCGTGTCCGACTCTAGGGGGCGGTGCTCATCTCCGTTTCAAAGCCTTGGAGCCGGCGTTGTCATAGACACTTCCGGGTCATGTGGCCAGTATGACTCACGGAACGCCGTTACCTTCCCGCCGAAGCGGTACCAATTAATCTACTCACATTTGCATGTTTTCGAACTGCTTGGTGTGCAGAAGCTGGGACGAGCAACGGGAGCTCACCCCGCCGCGCGGTTTCGAACCGCCGACCTTCCGATCGACAGCTCAGCGGTTTAACCCGCAGCGCCACCGCGTCCCCTTAGCTCTTGCTTAACCCCATTAAAATTGATAGGAGTCACATGACTAAACCTCCCTGAGAAATTAAACAAAAAATCTGTATTTAATTTTTTTTCTTTAAAGTAGAAAAGTATTGTTATTGTAGTATGATGACGTCTCATAGGCTTGTCACCTGTGTTTTTTTAAGTATAATTGAAATGTTACTTTGAAGGAAAAGATCCCTTTCAAACAAAAAAAAAACTTTTGTATTAGAAGTCAAGGGTCATATAGGTAGTTTAATTAGTATTACAAACCTGGGTAACATTTTCATCTTAATACAAAATGATCTTTAGTATCTGCAATTTACCCCTCAGCTATAATTTTAAACTTAAACAGCTATGAGGAATTCAATCAATAAAATATTTCTCATAATAGCGAATTGGATCTACTCTTTACTTTAAGAAATGATTATTATCAGAATATTAATAAACCATTCTGTAAAATGAGATTTCTAGAAAGAGACTTCCGTACACTATAATGGTACTGTAAGTAAAGTTCACTTTAATTTTTTTAATGCTTTAAACCAATATTTCAGTCTTTCCTATGTCATCTGGAAAGAGCAAAATTAATGAAGTTTCCTTTCCCATTATGCTTTATATGTGCTATCATGTGATAATTATTATATTTTATATAAATATTACTTGAATGACATCTCTGATAAATGTACTGAGAGTTAATCATCATGTTTTTTAAACTAATGTAGTAGAGTGTTTTGAACTAAAGGAGCCATCAGCTATGGAGTATTATTTTCTTAATACCTGGAGTACTATCTAGGTTGCAAATCCCTAGTGGCTTACTTATGAGTCAGTTATTAGCAGGCCAGATCTTGCATTGCCTTCACTTGTTGCAATGCATTGTTTGATTAAGTTTGGACCTTCTGTTACTAGTCTCCAGTACAGTGGGTACAGCATTACATTTGGGAGGCTAAGTGTAACTTCTTCTTCCAGTCCAGCTCTTGATTTGGTATCTCACACACTGTAATAATATTGTTCTAGTTATTAGGGATCTTTAAAGGAGTATAAGAAAATAACTTTCAAAATCTGTTCACCCTAAAATTGTTATAGGGCTTGGAAAAATATATATTTTACAACCCATATCATCTCATAATAGATTGCTTTACATAGATTCTATAGCCTTATCTTTAATACCATCCTGAAATGACAAAATTAGCCAGATGATCATAACCTTGTAAAAATACTCTGAATGGGAAGCTAAAGACAGTGAATTAATAGTTTGATCTGTCAACTAGACTAGAATTTTCTTTTCTGTCTCCATTTTTGTAGGAAATTAAAGAAAAGTTAAAAGATTTCCATAGCTAATGAGTCTGGTAAGAAATATAAACTTTCAGTCTCAGAGATAAGAATGATAATGAAAAAAATATGGACATAAAATAAAATGTATCGATAAAAACGAAAACAAATTATATTGATTATAAATGTTTAGCATCTGCCCACATGTTCAGTGAAGATGTCATTAAGTGGAACTACATACAAGAACAGCTAAGTTAAAAGTTGAAAAGCATCAGAGGAAAAGAACTACAATAACTATTTAAAAAAAGCTTTAATAGAAGTCCATCTTTGAGTTCAGTTTGTCTTAGGGAAGACCTAATTTGAGCTGGCCACTAAGGAAAGCTTTATATGACTTTAGATGACTATGAAGGAAAATCTGGAAAGTTACCACAGCAATTTCAGAATTCTTTGCAGGGTTTTTTTTTTAAAAAAAAATATTCTTAGTGGTTTAATATCCATTTTAAATTACTCTTTTAGAAGATTGAATTTGATTTTGCAACTTTTGCAAAGACTAAAGAATTAAAAGGAATCTTCCCATTCTTTCAAAACTAAATGTTTTTATGCTTTTGAATAGCATGCTAGTCATATATCTGCAGCTAAAATGACATATAGCTTCTGTATGATTTGCATTCTCCCATTGAATTCATACAATTTGGCTTGGATTATCAGGCTGAAGGAAAAAAAAACATTGGTAGGATGATGATGGGATTAGATATATAGTGATAAGGTTCATAATTTTGAGACATTCCCTCAGACAGGGCATTAGTCAACAGCATTAAGGAAATAATAATATGATAGTATGTCCTAAATTTACTGGGTCCTGCTATCTCTATCAAAGCAGCAGTATTAGCTACAGAGACCCTCTTTAATAAGATTAATACAAAGTTGTGTTTATGCCAATTCTCTCTTGTAGTGTTATTGGCATAATCTAGAATAATACTGGAATGATTGTCAAAGCTTTAAGGAGACATATATGCATTTAAAAACACGTGTAACATTTATTTTATCAAGCAATGAAAAAAAGCAAGTAAAATAGACCAAAGCCAAAGTGAATCAGCAGGTCTTTATTTATTTACACAAAAAACCTAGTTCATGAGCCCGTTTGCTTTTTAGGGCTTGGCCAGTACTAATTCCAAAAAAATAAAAATAAAAAATGACCTAGTTATAGTTTTCAGTATTGTTTAGTTTCTGTACTAATATCCATAAACTGGTCAAACATCATATTCCACGTAAGCTGTATAGTCCTGACTTAGTCCTCCCAATCATATTTGCAGGGCACAAGATTTATAAAAGCTGAGCTAAGTAATTCACTCTAAGTAATTTTCATATGTCCTTTGTGTCATAAATGAGGAGATGATATTAACTAAGGTAAAGAACTTGTCTCTCTCTGCCTTAGGAAAAAATGCAGCACCGGGCTAATACAGACACAGAAAACTAACATGTCCAGAATCTTTGGTATCTATAAGTTGGAAGACTACATTCCTTTTTACAATGTAGTTTTTAAAATGTTACTCTTTCCATAGTTCTGCGTGCATTGGGTATGGACATAAAGACCAAAGAGTGAAAAAGATGATAAGGATCTTGGAGGCTAAATCTTATGAAGAGCAGTCAAAGGAACGTGGTATGTTTAGTCTAAAAAGGAGAAGACTAAGGGAAGACACGATAGCAGTCTTCCAGTACATGAAGGTATTTCATTGGGAAGACAGTGTGGATTTATTCTCCAGAGCACTTGAAGATAAGACAAGAACCAATGCGTAGAAGCTTAGATCCAAAGTTGAAATAAGGAGGAATTTCCTGACAGTGAACTGGAACACCCTGTCTCTTGAAGTTGTAGGTCCTCCATCACTGGAAGTTTTCAAGAAAAGATTGGACAACTATTTGTCCAGGATGGTACCAGGATTCCTGCATTGGGAAGGGAGGTTGGACTAGAAGACCTCCAAGGTCCCTTTGAACCTTATGATTCCATGCGTGTTTACATTATTTCTTACAAAAACCCTGAGACATAATATGCCTCATAGATCGCAACCATACCTTCAACATTTATGCTTCTAAAAAACACCCAGAGATTACAAAAATCACGATTTCAATACAATGTTTTTTTGTGTGTTATGTTAATCCAAATCAAATGAGATAGCTTTATTTATTTTATTTATCAAATTTGTCACTGCCCATCTCCTCCCACCAGAGGGACTCTGGGCAGTTTACAATAATCAATAAACAACAAATATACAATAAAAGTACAATACATAAAATACAGTATCTAAAAATACAGTTACAGGTAAATAATAATTATAGATAAAAATAGAGTCCAAATGGCAGATAATAACTCAGTCCTTGTATGCGCTGAGCACTCTAGGGCACTAGCCAGCCCCAAACATGATGACTCTCCTCCCTGCCCCAAGCCAGGTTGCAGAGCCAGGTCTTCAAATTCCTCCGGAAGGCCAGGAGTGATTGAGCTAACCTCACCTCCGGGACAAGATGTTCCAGAGGGTGGGAGCTACTGCAGAGAAGACCCATTTCCTGAACTCTGCCAAATGAAATTCTCTTACCAACGGGGTCCGCATCATGCCCTTTCTGCATGATCGGGTGGGACGGGTTGACATAATGGGCAAGAGGTGGTCCCTCAGGTAGCCTGGCCCCATGCCATGTAGGGCTATAAAGGTGATAACCAGCACCTTGAATTGGACCCGGAAGCAAACTGGCACCCAATGCAGCTTGCGGAGCAAAGGTGTTACATGTACCATTCTAGGGGCACCAAAGATAGTCCACGTGGCTGCATTCTGGACGAGCTGTAGCTTTGGGATACTCTTCAAACTATTTTAGTTTTATTAAATTAAACAATAGTTTTATTTATTTTTATAACCTAGCTACATTTTTTTTAAAAAGTTGCCAAGTATTAATATTAATATTGTTCCCAATTGTATGTGTCCATTAAAAAAAAAAAAGAATGCTCAAGGATTGAGATATTATGCATACAAGGGGGGAAAAGAGGGGGAAAATGCTATTGTTGAGCTCAGCTCCTGGTGGTTTTATGGACATATTTATATAATTTTCTGGTAAAAATATAGAACTGGTTTCTTGCTGCCTTTTGCTGGGATTTCTATCTATTTGATACAGCCCAGATTTCCTGGTGTTTTCCTATCCAACTACTAAATAGGTCAGATTCTGCTCAGCTTTCTTGGCATGATGGTTGGTTAAGTGCTACGACCTTAGGTAACATGCAAAGAGAGCTGATACTACCTTCTGCCCTTGTTATGAATCATCCTCCATTCCTTCCAAGAGGAATATCCACTAGATACAGTATTTTCTCTAGTGTGGCCTTCATCTTTTCTAGCTCAGCTTATCTGTCACATCAAACACATAAGAGGAGGGTGTAAGAACAGTTCTTACTCCTTTGCTTCACCTTACTGGATATGATTAACACAAGATGATTGAACCTGGGACCTTTTGCATGCCATTAGTCTTACATGTTTTCTTTCTGAGAGATGGTGGCAAGTATTTGTATCTAAATAGTGCAGCAATATTTTCAAAGTCTAGACCAGAGTTTCTCAACCTTGACAACTTTAAGATGTGTGGACTTTAACTCCCAGAACTCCCCAGCCAGCATACACTGGTCTAGACTGTACATGTGCCACTAGGGGGATTGTGTCAGGCAGCAAAATGTCTTGTTATGGGCCTGCACAGATACAGGCAGTCATGTGGTCTCCTACTGTATCTCTTGCTCACTCTTGGCCTTATGATCATTTTGCATTGGAAGAACGGCCATCATTTGCCCTAATATCTGCAAATAACAAACTTGCATTGCTTCTGAGTCTGTTGTTCTTATTCCAAAGCAGTGAATTTAGTCACCCAGCAAATGAAAGCCTTTCTGTTTGTCATACATTTCAACAATACACATTCAAGCTGAATTTAGAGGCAATTCTTTGTTCCCATGCATCAGGGAATTTTTATATATCTGTGTTCTGAGTTGATATGTTTTTCCCATCATGTTCAAAAAGAGGGTTCTGATTATCTGTGAACTTTGATCCACAATTCCCTTTCATTCATCCTGAAATAGCAAATGTGTATATTTACACTGTCATCTGAAAATATAACTTGGAAACCACATTATTGAGCCTGTCACAGATGTTTTTTGAGGGAGTGACCAATTTGCTCACAGAAAAAGAATCAAAAGAAACCTGGAGATTTCCTTTAAGGCAGGATGCTCACTTTCAAGTATGCCTCTGTGCTTCAGATGAGAGTCTAATTTACTGTATAATGTCTTAGACCCAGTCTTCAAGAATCATAGGTGCAAACTGTGCCAAACACAGATATTCTGTCATCTTCAATGACATATTTAAGTTCCCTCCTCTTATACCATTGGCCCTGAATATAAGCATTATGGAGCTAGAATCATCCTATCTGAATAGCCTGCAGCAATCTCATTTTAGATTACCTATCTAGGTGGACAGATTAGCTGGATGCTCTCTGTTCTACTTGAAGGTTCCCCTGTTGCATTTAAGGCATTTCCATTGCTCCATCCTTCTGGTTTTGATGTTCCAGCTTTTAATCTGCTGTTTTCATCCATAGCTCCAGGCTATTCAGCTTTTCCACCCTATTAGGATTAATTTTAGTTTCATGCCTTCTCTGACTATCCATATGGTCTCTTTCATATCTTTAGCATGCTGTTCCTGCTGATATTCTGTGTCTACCTGTTTCCTAAACTCATCTATGCAATATCTCTGTGATACTTCTTCCTCTTTTGCAACTTCCAGCTTTTCAACTGTCTTCATATAACTCTTATAATAGTGGCTATCTTTAATTGGCCTCTTTGGCCTGCTTGAACCCTGGCTTGGCAGTCTGACTTATTTACAATTTAAGCTTACCATATCTGACCAGATACTTGTAATGGCTGTTGATATCACTTTGACAAAGTAACATTGCCCCGTTATGGTAGAGGAGAGGAATATAGATGAAGTATATCCTAATTTTTTTAGATATAGCTAATGTTGAATATGGACTCCACTGCAGTGGAGAAGACTGTTGATGCTCATTGAAATGGTGCCAAATCATATAATGCTAATCATTTAGGGCTGGCTTTGTCAGTAGCTGGGGCCTGGAGCTGCGAACAACTAATTGTTACCACAATTATCTGTTCACGTAACCTTTCTACCAGAATAAGCTAGACAGGAATGGCCAAAAGTTTCTGAACATCTCACTCTCTCCTTGTTGGTAGCCAAGAGTATCCACAAAGCGTGGCTAAAAATCTTAGGATGGCAGCCACAACAGCATGATCAAAGTTCTGATAATTTTTTATATGTGCTGCATGTGTCACATACATTAAACAAACAAACAAACAAACATGCAAAGCTTTGATCACACCATCACAGCTGACATGTTGCATCTTTTTTACCATACACTGTGAATAACCCTATTGGTAGCTATATAGATCAGCATCAAAAGAACGCAGCAAATGAAAGGATGATAGTGAGTGATTTTACAACAGTACCATCACCACAAAAGTTGGAGTTGGCTCTTTTGAAGCATTTTTTTTTTCTTTTTGGAAAGCCTATCAGTAAAACAATGGGCACTGTGTAGTTTTGGTTCTACAGCTACTCAGTATCGTAGACATCTGTTATAGAAGTGGTTATAAAGAGAATTATACATTTGTAATTTACTATGATTCTAACAGTAAAAATGGTTAGTGAAAAATAAAAACTAGATTCATTATTGATTTATATTAAAAGCCAGGCTAAGAAAGCCATTAATTGGTCCAAAATATAATTTCTTGGTTTTGTTGTTCAAATTTTGTAGAAGGAATTGTCTGGATGTCATACTTAGTATATCTTCCATCCATTGGATTGTGTTCACTGGTATCCATATCTGCTTTTACCAAGGAACTGCCTATATGTAAAATCTTACCCATTTTGAAAGATCGACTGAAAATCATCATAAATGGTCAATATAATGCTTCATAATTTTCTGTTTAAGATGTAATCAATGAGGCATCAGCTCTTCAGATCCCTTCCCTCCATTCCATTGAGAACCATAAAATGTTTAGGGGGTCCTCTTCAATGTTCAACTCAAATGTTATTTACATATTGATGGACACTCTTAGGTACTTTTTTTTTTTTAGGAACAGAGACTAGTCTCATAAGTAAACTTCCAAAAATGCACAAAAATATGTTCACTCTTGTCTGTAAAATATCATTACCAACAAGTTGCCTTCTTCTGCCAGTATAGTTTCAGCAAGAAAAAAAAAAGGAAAAAAAAAGGTGGGGGGCTGCTTCCTTCATCTTCAGCTGGATGACTGACAAGGTTCTGGCTGCTACAGTTGCCCACCCTAGAGTGCCTAAGTTGATGTAAAGTTCGACAGTTCCTTCCAGTGACAGACTAAAAATGTTTGGTGTTTGTTCTACTCTAATTCTTCTGGGACTGGGACTGGCTCTGTACTCTTGTTTGGACTGAGTCTGTCCTTACAAGCAAACAATCAGCAGCTGATTTGTAGGTAGGCCTGGCAAAAAAGGCCAAGTAAATAAAATAAAGTAACATTCCAATATTTGATTATGATTGTGGCTGCATTTCAGACAGGATGGGAACATCAGAGCAGAAATGATTTAAGAGTGATGATGAAGGGTTTCCCACTTGGTGGGGGAAGTGACTGAAGATTGTCAGGCTAGAGATGGGATCATTATAAGTAAGTTTAGTTCATAGTCTTCTAGCTGACACAGGATCTTTTTGTTGATAGGTATTCTGCATTATCCACTGCTAGCAATGTAACTTTCATGCTTTATGACTCCTCTGCTCATAAGCTGTGATGTTTTATAGAATACATCTAAATATAAGGCAATCTATTTCCAGGCATTCCAAATATCCAGTCTCCCACGTATGCACTCAGACTAAAATAGGAGTACATGGGCTCGTTCTCATGTTACTATTTAATAGCATGGCATCCCTCCCCACCCCCTACCCCTTATGTCATTCATGTATCTGAAAACAGCATGTGGAAATAATTAATGTGCCTATAAGAAAGAGATGTGCATATTGAAGAGACTGCCTCTGTGCAACTTACTTGTATTAATTATACCCACATGGGAATGACTCATGAGAGAACACTTATGTCTTTAAAAGGTAATGTTGGGAGCAGCCGTAAGCTTTAAATACTACCACTGAGAATCATTTACTTTTAGCTCCATTTCTCATTTCCACTCCTCCCCCCACCCCATTTCATATCCTCATTTTGTATAATTTTATGTTTGTAATCTTTGCCCAGAGAATTGTCAAGTTTCCCAGGCTCTTGTGTCAAATCAAGGGACTGCTGATCAGGTGAATAGGACATAGCAACCTATGCCAGAATGACCATGGTCCACCTACTGAGATAGACTTGATGGAAGGCTGTATAGTCTTTGACAGCAGAAGACTCTGCAAACTAAACATTCTGTCTATGAAGGTGTTCAGATGAACACTAATGGTGCATATCAATGCAGGCTTTCACAGCCAGCATCAATCCAATGGTGATGAGCTTAGCCCAGAAGCTCATCAGCACTGGACCAATGGTGTATGTTGTCAGAAGACAGAATCCATGGGGCCCAGCGTGCTCAGTTTTTATTTCACAGCCCTGATTTTTTTAAAAAAAGAAATCATTCTAGAACAGTACTCTCCAGAGTAGCAGAGTGATGTTTGAGACCCTGGAAAACTATTTAATGATTATGCACCAACCATTAATATAGGGGTAGGCAGTTTATAGGGCTGATTCCCATTGTTCTGGTTCTCAGGGCTTCTACAAATGCAACTGGTGTTACTCATTAAAACTGGTAGCGTGGCTAACCACATTAAGAGCATGGTTGCCTACACTATAACACCATGGAAGCTGCAGAGAAGATGGAGAGACAATGAAGAAGATGAGAATGGCCTGATGGAAAGATTCATATAACCCAGTGTTCCCCATCATCCTTTTGACCCAAGGGATAGTTTTAGATAATCTCTAAAGCTTGTCTAAATTAACTGCAAGCAAAAGAAGTGATTGAAATAACAAATACTGTTATATTTAACTGAAAAGGAAGATATACAAATGTCTCTCTGTCCCAATTTCTGCCCTGCTAGTACTTCTCAGACCTCTCGCATTAGCTCAAAGAATGGAAATAGAAATGACCTGCTCACAAGTGATTAGCTGAAGAGTTTACATGGCATGTTTTTTTAAAAATGCTTATACTTGATGGTTCTACATTCCCTCAGTGTGCAGGTCTAATCTAGTAGTAGTGGTGTCCTTTTTTGTTTTGTTTTTAAATAAAGGTTATTTTTTCCTGGCCAAGAACTTCTCTAAAAAAACAGTATTCTGTTTCCAATAATAATAAAAAATGCAGACAGATCCACCCACTGCATATCTAAAAATACTTTTAGATTAAAAAAAAAATCAAAACCACTTCTGCATTTTTGTATAGCCTTTTGAAAAAAATAGATACAGAAATATCAGTGAGCAGATCTGTAGATTTTGGAATTCCAGACTCATCTTTCCACATTGCGAGCAATGTGTTACTAATTTTTGTTTTGTTTTGGCAGGTATTCATATTTGAAATAGCTTCTGGAGATTCTGTCAAATATATAATTGGATAATCAACACACAGCAAATAGCCATTTATAAAATGATTGCAAATTAATTAATACACATAACCAGGTGTGTCTTCAGGCTGTGGTCAAAAAGGTCAAGAAGGCAGCCACAGCAATGTGATCAAAGCTCTGCTTGTTCTTTTTATTGTGGCACCATTATAGCTACCGTCCTGACTTTTTTTTTAACATGCCCTTGCACATAGCAGTATAAATTCTATAGAGAGATGTTTCCCTTTCTTAGGCATTTATATACTCACAGTGTTCATATGGTCACACTAATCAATTATCTGTGTTTGAGATTTTTGCTTGATCTTTTAGAGATATTATCCATTTTGTCCTGGTTTTACTACCATATCCAGCTCAGCCATTCCTGCCCAGAAATCATTAAGGTAAATAAAACCAAAAATCTTAGTTTTACATTTGTGGAAAGGAAATGTAGGTATAGCCAAAGAATGGAGGTGGAGAACAGCAAAGGAAACTACAATTAAATTTAAAGTCAGAAAGAAAACACCTTAAATAGGTAGACAAAGTGATAATTGGAAGGGATATTTCACTTATGATGCCAATTCCACTTTTCAGGGAAACAATAGTAGGAGAGGAGCATCTCCCCAACCACTTGGGAAAATTCCAGAGGGATCTGGCTGACCACTATAACAACCAAAATTTGAATTACTTGGATTTTATTCACTTGGATTTTATTATATTTTATATCTATATTTATTGATTATTGATATTATTTATGTTTTTATTGAATTTTAAATGTTTTATTGTGAACCACCCAGGGTCCCCTGTGTGGGGGAGATGCGTAGTGATAAAAATATGATAAATAAATTAAAAAAAAATGCTGGACTATTGTTAGAATGGGTCTAACAAAAGGGCTGTTGATCTATTTTAGTATTTTCTATTCAGATGAACTCTGGAATGTATATCTGATATATATGAAACATATATCTGCGGTGAACAACTCATATGTAGTAATAACAAGTTCTAAACACCAACTCTGTACGTGCAGAAAAAACGGAAGAAACTACCCTTCGACTAGATGATAAATTACATCGGTAGAATGCCAGTTTAACATCTGAGACATAAAGCAGATAGCCTCTTGCCAGACTATGACATACTATTTCAACTTATGACATGTATTCCAGAGAACTTCTGACTCATATTTTACTTGCATCCTTGTTTAACTTCCTAACAAATTCAGATTCTCTACATTCCTTAGAAATATAGTTGCCTTGACCCATGTTTCAAAGATCTAGTGACTCCTTTATGTGACTGTCCAGTGCAATAGCTATGCTTCTAGTTCATGTTTTTAATGTACAATAATGATTTTAAAAAAATGACAGAGAAAATGGCTAAATAAGTTGCCGTCCTTTTAAAAGTTCTGAAACACATGGCATTAAAATATCAAAAGAAAAAATAATTGGATGGGTGATCCAGTGGACAGAAGATCTATTTTATAAGATTTAGAGTTTGTATCACTTCTTGAAAACAGAAGACTTAATAGTACTGCTAACAGTCAAAAGGTGGAAAAAGAGTCTAACAGTGGGTCCCTCTTGTATGTCCTGTGTTTCTTCATCCTGGTGACTTCAACTGCTTATTGTTTACTAAGAGAAGAGGAACATGTTCAGAGTCAGGATCTCAAGGGTCAGACAATGTATGTAAACACCAAGTAAATGAGGTTAATATTTTAAAGCACAGGCTGATGCACAGTGATTGTAGGTTAACATCTTCTTCTGGAACAGACTGCCTTTCATCCTGGCTTTTTAAAATGAATGTTTAATTCTTGTATGGTAGGTGGATTACAACAGGTGTTATTGATTTCATAGATTTCTTGAGATACTGCTTTTTTATTCTTCTTTGTACATCACTCTGGACTCCTTTGGGAGGAAGAGTGGAATAAAAATAAAGTAAGATTATAAAGAAGGAAGAGGAGGAAGAAAAAGAGCAGCAGCAGGTGGAAATGCAACCCTGTCAGATGCTGCTTAAGCTCTGTTTCCTATTGATGGCTTTTGCACAGCTCCAGTCATTGTTGGTGAAGAGGTGCCCCACTGTACTATTGAAAATCAGAAAAAAAAGTATATGCACTTACTGCCTAGTAACTGCAGCATTAGTTACTCCCCCCTCCCCTCTTTGGCCAGTAAAAAGATTTGCCATCTCGGGAAGTAGAAATAAAGGTTGTGCAGCCTACTGACATTCCTCAGCAGATGAACAAAGGGGCGTGTTTTCCAACAGCCATCCCAATTTCTGCCCCTCAGATGTGCAGGCCTTCAACAAAGGATGGAAGGAATATGCAATCAGACAAGTGAACTCTTTTTTGCTGGCAACTAGAGAGAGGAGAGGGAAGGAAATGCAAGGGAAGTAGCAACAACTGCCTAATATGAACTGAAGTTTTTATTGGAAGAGGGGATGCGATATATCAGAGGAAATAGAAACAACTCCAGTGTAATTGTATTTTATGTAAAGTGCTTTGGGGATTCTCCTGAACTGAAGGCAGGATATAAATAAACAAATAAAATAGAGAATGGAGAGACAGCAATTTGTACAGCAGGGCAGCCAACACAGGTTACCAGCACCAGTGGTTTGCTGTTCCTGATGAAGATATTATTTTATTATATGCATTTATAGAGCTCTTAAAGAAACCAGAAGTACTGGGCTGAACAGCATCATATAAAAATGTACCACATGTGGACTTAGTTTTTAACCATTTTTGTGCCAAGAGTTTGAACATACAACAGGTTTAGATGATCCCACTTCACTTAGGACCAGGGTTCTTATTCTATTCAACATAATTGCTAGATTTCTTCTTGCCAGATGGAAACTTCAGGGAGGCAATTTTCATTGGTGGAAAAAAAAAGATACTCTATCTTTTACTTTATGGTCCAAATCCCCCTCCCCCCCTCCAAACTCAACACTTTTTAAAAGAAGTTGCAATACAAACATCAACAGGTTATCTATAGAGGACTTGAAGTCTTGGGATTTTGGTTTTAGGCAAGAGATTTGGTCTTTAAAATGTTGTTTTATTTGACCTTGTTGCACATCACTAGTGTTTGGGCAACTTCAATGAAGTTTCAATGAAGAAATAATATTTTTATGAATCATTAGATGAACTACAATAGAGTGAAATAATGTATCAGGAGCCTTACAAGAATAGAGATTCTACCTTTGACGTTATCCTAAATCTTCTATACAAGGAAAGCTACAGAAATGCAGAACTTATATATATTGCAATTTCCATGGCCTCCTTCCACTTATGACAACTCCTCTTCAATATTTCTCCTCACTTTGTCTGGGTTTAGAAGAAACCCCCCCAAAGGTGAACTGCATGAAAAGGTATCAAATTCCATTGTCACTGACACTGGGCACAATTGCAGGCTTTACTTTTGTATCAACATGCTCATTGAAATTAGAAATCTATATACAGTATTAGTAGCTGGTCCTATATACTGGGAGTATGTATTCTATGAAGGTATGTGGTTCTACAGAATCCTGATTTATAAATATAAATAGAACTCTAATTATATTCTCAAACAATTGTATTCCTCCAGTGAAGGCTTTGTCACCTTTTGTTATTGTTGATGTTACTTTCAGTGGGGGAAAAAATCCAGAGATCATTTCTATTTTTTAGCAGTTTTTTGCTATAATTCAACAGTACTACTTTTGGGTGAAGATTATGAATTCATGCAATGGCTTTAAGAAGAAAGGCATTTGAGTTTATCCAGGGTCATACTTTCCTGAGAAACTCAGAAGCAATGAAGTTGTTCAAAAGTTTTTGAAACCACCCCCTTTGGTTCAAGATACTTTAAATTATTCCTGCTTTGCTTTAGAATAGTTCTAGATCAATTCAAGGGGCCTAATTTGACTGAAGATTTTGGATTAATCCAATTCAAACCACATTTTTTATTATTTTGGATGTGGCAGAGTAGAAAGGCTATGTGAATAGCATTGCTACTGGAAAATCTCTATACTGACTAGAAAAAAGAATGCCATAAACAGTTCTCTAAAAGTGAAGACACCAGTTTACTAGGAAGCAAATTTTAATCTTCAAAATGTATCAAATTATCATTGATCAGTGACACCATTTTTATGAGGTAACAGCTGAGTTTAGATTTAGAATTGCCTACCCTGATTGAATTTACTGGGTAAGGACAGAAGCTAAGCCCCCTTGGAGATCAGGTCAAATATTTTCAAACTTTATTTTAAAACATAGAATGGGACCAGGGTTTCAGAATGTCTCTTTGATGTATCTGAGAACCATTTACCATAACAGCAATAACAAATTACAGCTAGTCACTAAACTGCCGAAATGTCTCAATAGTTATCTCTGTCATTGTGGCTTTAAGACAATTATAAGTTATGGAATTAAAAACAGAAGGCTATAGAAACTATAAGTACAGGGAACTTGCCTTTACAGATCCTTTAAATATAGCTGCAAAACATGGAGATAATGTCAAAAAACATACTAGTAAATACAAATCCAGAGTTTTACTATTTCTAGTATATCCAGCTATTAGATGGATTAAAGTTAGAGACCACATGATGATGATTAAGTATCACTGCAGCCAGATCCAAACCTTACACACAAGTAGATATATTTCACATTACAGCTTTAATCAACAAAGAAGTACTTAAATTATATTTCTAGGCATAATCTAGCCCAGGGATTCACAATGTCTATCAGCTTAACTGCCACACCAAACTTTGAATGGCATGTTGAAGGTCACACTCACAAGTAGGTGGGGCCATAGCCTATTTTGGGAGCAGGTTCCTAAAATGTTAAAAGGTAAAATGGATGCCTTAAACATCTGCAAAGCATATGTAAAAAAAAGGCCCCACACACCCTCTCTGGGGCACACAAATGGATTGTGGTAGACTGCAAATATCCCCTATGCTACATTTGGTAATACTGCAGGCAAAGGAAAGCTGTCTCTGATTTTAATTTCAGTAGAAAGAAGATATACCTTAATCCTGTGTATGATTGCTCAGAAGAGTTCCTCTAGCTACAATAGATATCTTCCTAGGTAGGGCTACACTGGATGATAGCTTTCGGTATTTTGAACTTTTGTTGAACAAATAGAATTTTATAGTATTTTACACTGACTAGCTGCACTCTGGGATCATCATATTCCTAACAAACCAGTGCTTTTACTGATACCTTGTAAAAAAAGTTGTTGATATTCCTATTTCACAGAAAGCAAGTTAAGATACAATAGATAAGATTGGAGATTGAGATCATATGTATTCATATATTTGAAACTGGTATTTTCGTATCTAGGGGCTGATTTCTTTTATCCCAAGGTCATGTTTAGTATTTAGTATGCTGTCTTCCTGTTATGCCAAAAATTGAACTGGTGGTTGGATGGGGGAGATTTGCAGATCCACTACAAGCTACCACAGATCAATTAAGTTTCATCAGTGCAATTTCACTGTTAAAGCAGATAAATGAAAAAAAAAAGATTCATATTAGTGGCCTGCTAATAGTTACTGGAGTCTAGAATCATAGAACATCTTTAATATAATTGGAGTATCTCCCAATAATTAATGGAACCTGAATTATGCCGGGGAAAAATATATTCCCCATATTAGATTGCTGAAGAATATGAAATATTCAAAGTCACTTAGGTACTGAAATTTGCCTCTGTCGCTTGCTATATATCATGCTGGCTGGAGAATTCTGGGAGTTGAAGTCCACACATCTTAAAGTTGCTTAGATTGAGAAATGCTGCTATATATGAACCAAATCAGGTTTAAAATCCAGTAGTTGCCAACTCTTTTAATCCTGCTCCTGTGCTTTTAACATCCAGTAGGCTTGGCTAGCAAATAACTGAAATCTAGCATTTTCTGCTGTTTTCCACTTGCTAGATTTTTTTTAAAAAAAATAATAATGCAGTCAGAGTTGACAAAATCTACTACTTTAGCATTTCCACCTCATTCTGATATATATGTCAGGTCCAGGCAAAAAAAAACGTGCATATGAAAAGCTGTGGTAAGAATAAGAACCACAGTTCTGGATTAACCATGTCTTGTTCTGTGATAACAGCCACATTTCTGTGGGTCCATTTTAAACTCTTTCTGCTAGAACTGTAACTCCCTAGGTCAAACTTTCTCTCTGTCTCTCTCACTTGTTCTAAGAGAACCTGAAATGTGGATTCAGCCTTTCTGTTATTGAAACTCAGAACCTACAATCAGTCACCATGTAATTAACTGTATTTTTTTTTTTCTGTCTGGTGAATGTATTAATTATCTTCAATACAACATAATGGACTCTCTTCTCGTGAACACAGTGTCCTTGGAAGAAGTTCTGTTGCATTTGATCCTTTTCAAATCTCTCCAGTAACTCAAAACTGCTTCGGAACAACAACTTCCAAAAAGATTTCTGGAAGAAAGATAACCTTTGTAAACAAGGAAACCCACCTCAGTGACATACGTTGATGAAATTTACCTGAACGGTTTATCTTTCTGCATATCACATAGATGACATTGTTCAGCAACACTGTAAACAGCAATTTGGAGGTATGTCTACCCAAAGAAGTGACGGGCACTTCTGACCTTATGCTGCGAGCCAGGAAGAAGGGGGGGAAGCCCCTCCCCCCCACACACATAAACTTTAAAGATAATGATGGCTTTGGAATGTTGCTAGTGCAAAATTTTCAAAAGGTGAAATTATTTCTGAGCCAAACTAGCAAAGAAGCAGGCCGGCTTAGGCCTTTTTGCACCTCTGTGCTGGAGAATGGCAGGGTTTAAATTACAGCAGCTTCAGCCTTTGCTTTCCAATCCCTTAATCCTTAAGGAGCAGAGGTTTCAGTTCAAGACAGCTTCACACAGAACATTAAAAAAAAAAAGGGGGGGTGGGTGAACCTCCTTGTGGAAGGATCATTTTTTTTCCAGCTGTAGCTTTCTCTTGCAAATTTTTTAAAAAAGAAAGACCGAATAAAACCGCTGTAAAATAACTAACGCAGTGAACAGTCATGCTGTTGTTTGATATATACTGTTGTATATGAAAAGGAATACATGCTTTTCAGATGAGCTCCTTATGGGGAGCTGTACCTGTGGTTTTTATCATTGTTTTACTGGTATTCCCTCTTGTTAGTGAGCCTTTTGTGAAATGCCGGATCTCCAGTGGAAATGGAAACTGGCCTTTAAGGTTGGTTTACATCTGGTAGCCAACGCTGTTCTTTAAACTAGCTATGTCAGCTTTCCAAAAAGCTGCATAGGTCGATTAAGGGCAATTATGGCCTGATCTAAGACACATACGCTTGTTAATTTTTTCCAGCTGTTCTTGGAGCACTGAATTTCCCTTATATATAATTAATGTTTTCTAATAGGGCTAAAGTAAAAAAAAACACAAAAACAAATCATAGAGTCACTTCATTTTCTTAGTATTAGGTTCTCATGGTAACAATTTCACATAGGTTTGTGTGTTTGCTTTTTAAAAGCAAAATTTAGTTTGGGGTCCAAACTGTAATTTAAATTAGAATTTCCAGGTGTTAGGTATATATTTCTCTACATCAAAGAGAATGGGAAAATAATGACCTATTTAGGTTTGCTCCCCTAGGACTTAAGCAGGGCAGAAGTGGTCATAATTGATTTTCAGAATCATTCTGGAAATGGTTATGAAAATTTCTAGTTAAGCTGGTATGTTGCTTTCTGAAGCTGTTGCTGTACATTGTCTTCTGCAGGTACTTTCAGACTGTGCTAACAGCACCTTCACCAACTGCAAGGCATTTTGGTTACTGTAAAATTCTGCAGGCAGATGCATCTGGTGTGAAGCTATCATATCAGGCAGTTAACAACAAAATCATTTCCCAAAAATGTGAAGAGCTTTTAATGGAAAAATTCATCAGTGCAAAAGCCTTTACTGAAAAATGAGAAGTGGTGCCTGATTACTCCATGACAGTTTCCTCTGCATTAGAGAGTTTCCTAATTTTAAGTAAACATTTCTTTCCTTAATAAGCTTGTGCTGAGAGGTGCTGACAACTTACAGTGACAGAATTACATTCATATGCCTTTTCTTTTTAGCTGGAGAAAATGGAATGTACTGCAGTTGTTGTTTTGAGAACACAAAATGCGGGAAAGGGAGGGAGAGCTAATTTTCTTTTCTTTCTTCCCAGTTTTGATTCTTCCTTCAGGATGGTTTGACCTTAATCCAACAAACTTAATGTGACATAACCCTGAAACAAAAACAGGAACGCCTCTCAGGTCCAGCTTTGGAATGAGAAAGCTGTAATTATTAGTCCGCTGTGTGATCTTTTCAGATTGTGCTGATGAGATGAAGTTTAATCTCCTTTCTCTCCTCTACAGCACCACAAACCACAGGCAGTTTAAGGCAGCCTGGAAATCTCTCACATCTGGAAGAGCAATAATTCTTGGGATTTCACTTGACAGCCATGACAGGCAGCAGGGCAGCCAGAAACAACTGTCTCTTGTGTTGTGTTATTTGCAAGAAATCAGGAGAGGAGGAGCAGCATAGGACCACATCCTTCTTTAGCATATGTTAGAGGAGGAAATACTTTTATTTTCTGCCAGACGCTTCATGAATAGGTCCTAAATATTACATAAGACAGTAGCTATCACTTCCAAACAAAATTCCTTGGTGTCTGCTAAGCTGCAAAACATATGAAGGCCTATTGTGTGGCAAAGAATTATGGTTGAATTTGCACAGATCCTTCATAGATGTATGGAAAGAGGGAAAGATTTCAGATTCTACATTTTGATTTATAGGGTTCTGCACACCCTGCTGTGGTGAGTATGATACCATCTTCTAAGCAGGATTATATCATGAAATGTATATGGGATTTAGCTACAGTAACTTTTGCTGGGCAGCTCAGAATGGCCAGCAAAGTACTAGAATTTACGGCAACACAGCTTGTGCTGTCAGAGCTGGTGTTTATGATTTCAGCAGAAGCAGAAATAAACAACTTTTCCTTAATAGTTCTCTATATATGTAGGCAGCAGTGCCTCTGCCTGGTTTCACAACAGCATCCAGTGCAGAGATCTGTGCCACTGCATACAGTGCCCAATAATTTGCATTTCTGCTTGTTCTACTTTCCTTCTGCAATAGCCAAAAATGCATAAATCAGGAACAAGTACCTGAACAAGTAGTAATTCTTTTTTTTTTTTTAAGAATTATAAATATATTTTAGATAAATAGAGTCAGAGTTTGGGAAACAAGCACTAAGAACATTAATAGTTCTTTTTTTTCTCTGTGTCTCTAAAGTATCCTGTATGTTTAAAGACAAAGACATAAGCATGTTTAACGAAGGTCTACCCTACATGCTACAGCAATAGTCGAACAATACAGTGAAATTAAGAAAGCAGTGCTCAAAGAGAAAAGGAGGGGGACATGCTTTTTAAAGTAGCGATATGAAAAACTATTAAATACAGGCCATTCCTGGTGTGCTTCCTTAGGAGAAAAACATATTTCCTCTGGCCTGGAAGTGGTCAGAGAGTGAAAAAGTTTTCCAAGCCAAAAAACTCAGCCTGAAATCCCATGAAGAGTTACCTGGAAGCAAATCTTACTGAACACAGTGGGACTTCCTGCTGAGAATGGTTTACAAAGTACAGAGCCTGTTGAATGCTTTAGGAAAGAATCTGTTGAATGCTTTAGATATAACCAACACAGTATTAGAAGTCTGAGTTTTGATTTTTTTTAAAAAAAAATAGCCTCAATCTAGAGAAAGACAGAGAAGAATCCATTTACAAAATGGAGTACTTGCTGTGTTCTCGGAAAGTTAGTTTGCAGTCCACCCTACCTTCCAACCATGGTACTTCCAAAGCTGCTTTTTAAATGTAGTCAGCTTTGAGGCAACCTTTGATATAGCATTTGGTAGACTTGCAAACCAACCAGGGTTTTTTTGTTTGTTTATGCTTTGGGGCAAATAGACAATTATGGGGAGATTTTTTCCCCTCCTTCCTCTTGTTGTGCCAGTTCTGCCTCCCCTTTCCCCCACAAGGAGAGGGAAGGAAATCATAGTTATTGTAATGTTAAAAAGTCCACTTCATTATTTTTTCAATTACTGGGCAGAATGCAGAAGTAATCCACTCTAGGTTTTGTTAGGGGCAGTAGTGGGAGTACAGAAGAAACTAGAGTTAACTGCACTGATTGGAATATTACTAATAAAATGTTTTCATTTGTTCATTTCTTTGGACCCAAATCAACCATCTTCCTTTTATTTCATGAAATCAGCTTTGTGATATCATGGGGCTAACAAAGCAGAGGTCATCCATAAACCTCTAAGCTTTCCAGGAATGTCACTTCCACTCTACACACAGTTGTGTTGAAGGAGAAAGTCTGTGAATTAGAGATTCTCCTGGATGCACAGATCCTGCCTGAACAGTGGATAGAAATTGGCCAGGAGAGACCTTGCCCAGCTCCAGTTGTTGTACCAGTTTTAGCTCTACCTAATCCAGGAAGCCATGGTGATGGTGATTCATGCCCTTCTCACTCCACACTATGCATCTTGATTATTGCAATGTGATATGTAGACAACTTGGAAGCTACAACTAAGTACAAAATGTAGTAGCCATATTGCTAGCAGGTTGAACCCACTATTGCAAAACAACACTGATTTTGCAGTTATTGCACTGGTAGCTAGTAGGCTCCCAGGCCTAACTGAAAGTGCTGTTCATCACCTGTAAAGCCCTGAATGCACAACACTGGGTTACATTAGGGACTACATTATTCAAAATGATTCTGCCCATCAGGTATGATCATCTAGAGTTTGCAGTTGATCTATTTAACTCTATGTCCATAAGAGGTAGGGCATGAAGCCTGAGACAGGCCTTCTCAGTTGTTGTCCCAATGCTGTGGACACATTACCCCAGAGGTATGCCAAGCTCTTTGCTCCTGGTGTTCCAGAAAGTAGTGAATGCACTTTTTAAGTGGGGATTTGACACATAATCCAGTGGTGTCTGCACAGTCATAAATATGGTAGGTTATATTTTGTTGTTTATATATTGGGGTAGATTGGACTGATTTTTGTAGGAAATTCAGGGCTGTTACTTAGGAATTACGTTTTATATTGATTTTAGATTGGACACTGTCCTGCAGTATAGAAATTTATAAAATAAAAAGACAAAGCTTATAGCTAGCTTGGGTGGGTTTATCAGATAGCAGAAGCAAAACTGGAGACAGACGGCTACACATTAGAATATTCATGGAGAGTGGTGTGTGTGTGAGAGAGAGAGACTGAGAGAGAGTGAGTTTTGTTTTAAGTGTACCACTATATAATACAACATTCAAAAGTAGGATATTTTAAAAGACCCCAGGCCTTCAGAGTAGCCTTAAAAGGTAACCTCACAAAATCTGGTATTCTTGTGACTGGCAATGAATCCAGATCTTGAAGAAACTTCATAGTTTCATCTCCGGATCCACTATGGTGGTCTCTCAGCCTGGGTAAGCATCCCCAATGCAGTGTGATAGGCAGGCAGAGAACAGAGCTCTTCTTTGCAAAAGAAAAAGAAGGGAAGAGTGTTTACGGGGAATCTGTAGATGGAAGCCATGATGCTGGGGGGAAAAAAAATCGTCAGCCTTACATCTCTGTAACTAGTCTGTGGGTAAGGCCTGATCTCTTAAGGTCTGTCTTAAGATTTTATCTCTGATAGTCTGTGATTGGATGGCATGCTACAATCAACATTTCATAAGCGCTTAGAAATGCATTTAAGTAAACACTGAAAATTATGGCTTATAGTTCTTGCTAAGAAATTAAATATAAATTCTCCCAAATGATTCTACATCATAATTATCTTATGTAAAGCATTTTCACTTTTTTCACCTTAAAAAAATCTAACCCTCACTTTTTAAAAGTTCAAAGACTGCTGATAATTCACTGTATATATATAATCAGGCAGAAAATGCATTTAAAGAAGAAGAAGAAATGAGACAACAGCTCAGTGCCAAAGAAAAACAATCTGTCTGCCAAACTACACATCGTTAAGTTAAAATGTGTTCCATGTGGAAATCGGAAGACTGCTCCGATGGAAAGGCTAGTGATCTAAAGTCATCTGGCGGTGTGCCTGTCAACTACACATTTTGGCTTCTAGTTTTACAGCTAGAATAGGAAATATTTCTCTTTTTCTTTTTCCCGCTTTTCTTTCTTTTTAAAGTCTGGTTCTTTCTCCTGGTGATGCAACAAATTCTCCAGTCAATTCACACATGCAGACTCCAAGGTTGTAAACAGGAAGATCTCCTACTGTGGGTGTGCACTGGCCATAAGTTGTGATTCAGATTCAATTCAGCAATTTGGAAAATACCTAATAAACTCAGACCAAAATCAAACACTTTCAGATTTAATTTATTGCCGAAATCAAAACCAGGAAACTATAATCACGTGACAGCCTTGAATTTTAATGTAACGGTGTGTGTGGAAGGGGCACCCTTCTCTGACCTCACCTTCCCTACCTTCTGGAATTTAACAGGACACTTTAAGTGCAGTCTTTGGCAAGCAAAAAAATGGTACACATCTGACAAAAATTGAGATTTTGGAAACCGGGGATTGGTACATTCCTTTGATAGCCTGGCAAACTCATAGGTCTCCCTTCTTCCCCTGCACACATAATCAGATAACATTGCTGATAGAGTAGATCTTTTTGAGTGGCCAAGCCTGCCCACTTTCAGAGAAGTAAATAAAGAAATAAATTTCTTTTTTTTTTAAGGAAAAGGCCTGCAATTATATTGTTTTTTGGACAAAATGAGAATAAATTGTAGACAAAGTTGCTCTTTCTGTAGAGATGAAGCAGCCCAACTTTTAAGACAAATTGGACAGGGAAGGTATGTGTGTATAAAATCCTTTACAAATTGGCAGGGTATATATATTCATATGCTTATGCATTATTTGTGATTAGATGGTGCATTTGTCACTCACTGTACTCTAATTCTGGTGCTTTCTCCTCCTCAGCGTAGCATTTAAAGAAAATGAAAGCTAAAAGTAGCAGCATTTATTTATCTACAGGTACTGTGCCTGACTTCCTGCAGTATTACAAAGTGCCTGAGGCCACATGATAGTCCTCTTTCAGTTCTGCTTGTTTCTGAGAGATCAAGCCTCATGAAACCACAGCATCACTCAGAACTTGGGCCAAATTTGGTACTCACTCCTACTCCTTATTCACGACTAACTTTACAATAAGACAGGAATGTGGTGGGGTAGAAGGAAGAATTTGGGAGAAATTTAGCAAAGTTTCTGGCTGGGATCATTCAATGTCTTGCAAAACTAAGGCCTATTCCTAATCTCCCAAGATTTAGGCTATGAAATTGAAACAGGATTTATGCAGGCTTTGGTCCCACTTAATGTTACCTCAGTTATGTAACCCTTCCCTGACCAGTTCCAAATTGTCAACTTTTTAAAAGTGGGATTTTTTTTTATTTCTTTAAATATTTCTTGGATTTTTTAAAAAAATGATTGAACAGTGCTAGTATGTGTGGTCCCAGGCCCCCAATCTTCTTTTAGGTTGGACTTGAACTGAGATATGCTGATATGGATGAAATTAGGATACTTAACAAGACCGAGTAGTCTACATATAAGATTTCCATCTATGCTTGTGAAAATATGGACAAGCAATAGAAGTTCCAAATGGCTGTTGTGGGGAATTTGCTTCATACCTAAAGCTTTTCACAGTGATAATGGGCAGTTTAATAAGTGAGGCTTCAGTGTAGAGTGAAGATTCTCAGGAAGAGATTTCAGGTAGTTGTTCATGCCAACCTCCCTATGCAACTCAGCTGTCTTCCTAATGGCATATTATGACCATGTTCTTTTAATAAAGGTGGGGCTGGCTTAACCCACCTGTGAGTCTCCATTTTTATTCTGTCTCCATACTCACAAAGAACAGTTCATATCTTACCAAGTAAATTGTAAAAAACTGGGTGGCAGATTTTAGATTTCATCAAATTTTCTTCCAGCATTTTTCTGTACTCGTTATTTCCTGAAGAAAAATGAAAGCTGCTATTTTGTTTTAAGTAGAAGAAACCTCTCCACAGTTTTGGCCTTTTGAGAAATGTTAAGTTATACAGCGTACCCTTAGTGTTATCTAAATCAACAGATTCGGCAAGGGCTTTTAAAAATAGCTTTAGTATACAATCCTATTGAAATAATAGTTCTTACAGTGCCTCCTCCTCCTCCTCCTCCTCCTCCTCCATGACTTACTGTGTGTTACAGATGCCACTGTACAAAGAGACTTGAAACAGAAAGCAAACACCTGGCTAAGACTTTAAACAGAGGTCACTGTCTCATTGGTGATCTCTGAGAGATTCTCCCTGCTTCCTTCGTTACTCATATTAAACTTACATCAATCATCCTATTAGGGTACATATTTTCCATAGCTTGACACTTGGTAATTAAGAACATTGAAGGTTCTATTCATTGTGGAGTATTTCACATTTTCAGATACAGTGAGAACAATGAGACTCAATTTTGAGACTCAATTTTGATTAATGCATCTCAAAGCATTCAGTGATGAAAATACACAGGCACACACACACACACACAAACACAATGTGTGTGTGTGTGTGTGTATAAATAAATAATTCCAGGGCTTAGCAAATAATCTTTAGGAACCTAAATAGCAAAGTTTCAGATAACACTCTGTCAACTTTGTTTACTAGAAGGATGATTGTAGACTTGTGCTTTCCTCCTCCCCTTCTTCCACCCTCTTCTTTGCTAGAATACCCACGTTTTATTTATGATTTTGGATTTTATTTCACAGCATTCCAGTTCAGTTTAGCATGATGTATTTAATAACCATGTCTACTGTCTTAATTACTCTATAAAGCAGGGCTCCATTGGTATCTGACCCTCCACAGCATTCCAGAGAAGTTACAAGACCATGGTAATTACCAACTGCCTGTGAGAAAATTAAACAAAAAAAAAGGCCTAACTTTTTAAACCACCATTTTAAGCAACCTATTACTTCTGCGGAATAAATCATTGATTAAATAGCCTCCTTACCAGGAAAATAGCTATTCCATACCAAAGAATTTCCCTTTGCATGATCATGGAGAGAATATTAAGTATTCCTTAGCTCAAAAGGTTAGGTTTTATGTCTGTTCAATGCTTTTTAACGACACATTTTTCTGCAATTTTACTGTAATCAAAGCCTTTTTCCCCCCATGCAGCTAGTAGGCTATAGCTATTTGGCTAGTCTTAATTTTTTTTGTGGGTATAGAATATAAAAATCTATTTAAGCATGTGCAAGGAAAAATGCATTTGTAAAAGTAGAACCCTTTCATTATTAATTAAATCTCTCACATTGCTTGCTTTCCTTTGATTAGTGCACTCTTTTGGTCTTTTTCTTTATGTATGTTTTGCAAGTGTTAATGGAAGCTCAAAATACACATCTTGTTAAGATGCATATTGATTTGGAACATGTAAATCAGTTTGACCACTGTGCCATATACTCTAAGAGATCTTTATAAGCCTGGATGGCACATACTGTTCAATGGGAATAAAATGACTTCTAGGGTAGTAGGACTCTACTACTACAGGCTGCAAATTGGGGGTGGGGTAGAAAGGGTCACATTTAAATGCTTCCCTAAGGATCATATACCTACATTTTTTAATCCCTCACAAGTGTTCAGAGTCAGCCAGTCTGCTGTGATATAGTACTTGAAGTCTGTGTTTTATCCACTTTATTCTTCAGTGTTCATTGCTATGTGCATTCCCATTCTGAGTTTGTTTTCTCTTCAGAAGAAGTCACAGAAGACTTTCTATCTGGAATATTTATGATAAACTTTCAAAGAAAGAGGCTAAACATAGAACAGTATATACACTTGCAACATGTTCCTACTTCATTAGGGTATTATGGAATCATTCTAAAATACTTCCAGGATCAATTCAAATCTCCATTGTTTGCAGTTCGCTCTTTTCTTCCAGCTGCAATTTCTCCTGATCCTTATGGCTTACATCATAACCAGACCTGTACTTGAATGAGAGAGTCAACATCTGGAAAACATGTGGAAGGTCAGTGAAGAAAGACCTATCTCCTTCTCCAGAATGCTTTCTCCTTCCAGTACATTATATCTCCTTCCAGTACATTATATATAACTACCTGCTAATTTCTACATATAGACAGAAAATGTAAAACTGAAGTAATATATTTGAATACATTTTATAGTATTCTATATGATACATTTCATTATATGAAAAATTAGGTGACCAATCCACCTTTGTGGCTGCTCAGTTTGCTATCCAACTACAAACTCTTGGTGGGCAATTTCAAGGCCTGTTTCCTGAACTTTGGCAGTTGAATTTGCTAGCTTTTCAAATTAAGGAAATTTTCAAAGAAAGTAGGATCCCTGGGTACTCCAGTTTGGTCCAGCTTTGAAAACTACCAGGTAATTGTCCTCACAAAGTACACTAGGCCAATTTGCCAGGACTATGAACAAGTCCAAAATATAACCAGGTATATTTAGCAACCTCCATCCATCCATCCATCCATCCATCCATCCAAGAGTCAGGAACCACTAAATTAGACAAGTTTTCCCAAGTTTGCCTCAACCAGCCCTTTAGTACAGAATGGCTATGTTTTTTTTTTAAACTAACAAGTGTTGTATTGAAAACTCTTTCATATCATATTTGAAAATTAAATAAACATCGGTAGGAATAGGAGTAGCAACAGTACAATAGCATACTTCTTTTCTGCAATCCAGCTTTTGTACTTGCAGAGGACCACACACTCTGGTGCCTCCTGGTTGGGCAATGTAACTGAAAAATACCACAGAGGATGATGATAATGATCACGATGATGATGATGATGGTGGTGATGACGATGATAATACTGTATGTACCTTCCAGTCTATGTTGATTCTTGGCAAGTGCCTGGATAAGTCCCTGCAGTTTTCTTGGCAAGTTTTTTGAGAAGTGATTTGCCATTGCCTCCTCCCTAGGGCTTAGAGATAGTGACTGGCCCAAGATCACACAGGTTGTGCATAAGGTGGGACTAGAACTCTCGGTCTCCCAGTTTTTAGCCTGATGCTTTAACCTACAACACTAAACTGGATCTCTACACAGGATATATTATGTGAAAATAGAGAAATTTTCCCCTGCCCTTTAAGAGAAGGGGGAAGTCATGTAAAACCCCATATGTGGGGGCATGACATATGTATCTCTCTGCTTAAGGTTAAGGGAAGGTGGACTGTATATCTCATTCTGAGAGTTTATAGATCTCCTTTCCTGCAACTACTGAGCACTAGAACCTGGATAGCTTGCTCCTAAAGCTATTGCACTGAATATAGTCATCAAAAACGAAGGTCTGTGAGTTCAGTTCCTGATAGAAGGTTTGAACCTCATAGAATAATATCTGGCTACTCGAGTTTGATGATTCCAGGAAGGATGAAACCGGTAACACAATGCCTCCTGGGGGTCAACGTAACTGAGAAATACCACACTCAGATGAATAGGCAGACATTGAGGGTTGCTGCTGCAGCAACAGTATCTGAACATATTCTTGTTAATTTAGAACTCTGATAACAAATAAAAGGCTGATAAATATCAGATTTTTGTTTATTTTAATTTTCATAATAAAACTAGCTCTTTCAACAAAGGAAACTTTGCCCAAACAGAAGGCAAATAACAAATTGGATAAATAAATGATTTTAGGCTATATAATAAGGATAGGTGTTCAACTTCAGAGACATAACAAGCCTAAACAGGATAAATTATGTGAATCTGCCCAGCTTTGCTAGGGGGCTGATGCTTAGGAAAGTTTTCCAACTTGACAAAAGGTAAGAAGAACATTGCTGGACCAGGACGGCACATCAAAATAGCAAGCACATCGAAAGTATTACTCTCTTTGAAATATCCACATATTACTAAAACAGACCTAAGGCAACCTATCTGAATACTTTGCACACCTCTCCATCCACACCATCCACTGCATATAATCCATTCTGTGCCATACTGATTTAGGCTAGGGCTTGCACATTTTTTGGGAGGAAGGTCAGGTAAAGTATGACTAAGTCCTGAAGATCTCTAGGATGGTTAACAAGGGAGATAACAGAGAACAGAAGGATTCCTTTGAAAAATCTAAATATTGCTCAAAGCGTACAATTGTGCACCAATAAAATTTCAGGGATACATGAGATACTGAAGAACACATCATTAAACTGTGTTAATAGGAGATTCCATAATAATTGGTATTGGAATCATATGTGAGAATGAGAGTATGCCCCTGATCCCCTTGATCCATATATATTGGCCCTCACTCTGCATTTCAAACAATGCCAACTCTGTAGGTTTTTTTTTTTTTTAAATCATGTTGGACACTTGAATTATTGGTATTTCTCACAAAGGTGGTTTGCAGTTTTGTTTGTTTTGGTATCTCAAACGGAAGATAGATGCAACCTCTACTCCACCCATAAATAGTTCAAAATGAGGCTTGTGACACATCTTTTTATGGCTAAAGACTCAAACCACAACCAATTAAATAAATAAACTAGTTTTCCCTACCCAAATGTGTTGGGAATACAACACCCAGAATCATAACTTGGAAATGGTGGAAATTGTAGCCAAACACATTTGGAGGGACTGAATTGGGGAAAACTGCAGCTAGCAGTATTCATGCACATGCACATGCACAGACACGGACAAAGATACACATTTACATATACACAGAGATGCTGAATTCTTTAAAAACTGCTACTCAAATGGGTTCAATACATTCATTTGTTCATTCATTTAGTTATATGATTTATATGACCTCCCAATTCACAAAATCTTATGGATCCACTCCAAATCTAACATTACTGTTATGTTACATGTAGTTAATATATCCATTGTACCATTTGCATCATACCACCCTGTTCCTTTGACTTGAAGAATGGATTTACTTCTATCTGAATTTATTTATTTATTTATTTATTAGACAAATTTAGATGGCCCCCCAGCTCACACATGGTAACGCCGGACGGATTAAAGATTAAAATCTATCAAACAAAACACCCCCATGGCAGCAAAAGGCACATTTAGATTAACAGTTGATCAGCTTTGTAGTGACCTGGGATCCCCAGGCCCTCTGATAAAACCACGTCTTCATGGCCTTCTGGAAAAGGAGCAAGGAGGGGGCCAATCTTATCTCTGGAGGAATGATCCCTCCCTCTAGGGAGGGAGACACCATGGAGAAGGCTCTTCTTTTCGGTCCCACTAGATGTACTTCCCTGATTGATGGGACCCACAGCATATCCTGCCTCCCCACTCTGGTGGGCTGGGTAGATGTGACTGAGGTAAGGTGGTCCTTCAAATAACCTGGCCCCCAGCCATGTAGGCTTTAAAGGTGATAACCAGCACCTTGAATTGGACCCAGAAGCAAACTGACAACCAATGCAGCTCCTGCAGAAGAGGTGACGTATGCACAAATCTAGACTTGCACAAAAGTGTGTGGGCCGCTGCATTTTGAACCTACTGAATTGGCAGGAAATAATGAAATAGCAATAGAGTTATGTTCTATGGAGCAGCTAAGAAGATGTGATTCTGCTTACATTTATCTCTGGAAAATAACCACCCCAGTTCTTGCAGTTCTCTCGTCTGTCTTTCCTGTTCTTTGGGTTGTATTATCTGATCATGATGCGGTGAAGTAAGAGCATCAAAAGGGGAAGAAGATTGTTCTGGTTATTCAGTATGTGATTTAGGCCATTTTCTCAGAGACACAGAGGCTTTTTGATAGAAATGATTTCCTAGTTAAATATGAACACCCAATCAGATATTTAAAAGCATGACTACATCTGCTATATTCTCCAGTGGGCAAATTATTCAGTGGGTATAGAGACTAGGTATGTGCAGTCATGCATTCATAGGTCTACATAGGATGCAGCATCCCACTTTTTGAAGGTCTGATCAGAGCTAATCAAGTAACCGCACAGAGTCTATCACCTTAAAAAACAAACATGAATGTTGCCCAAGATGAAACAGTGTTCGTGCTGGTGCTGACACAGTGATCTATAGCAAGGTCATTTAAATGCTTTTTCAAATACTGACTTGAAAGGGGCAAAGCAGTGGCAAGGAATGGAATCGTGGGAGCAGCTTATATAATTTGTAAAGATATTGTATATGTCTGAATGGAAGCTCCCATTTTGATTTTAAAAATGTTGCTTCCTTTGTTTTATTTCTTTAGGGTTTTCTTCCTTTCTGTGCTGTCAATAAGTGTTGACTCCTGGTGACTGCCTGGACAAGTCCCTGTAGTTTTCCTGGCAAGTTTTTGGAAGTGGTTTGCCATTGCCTGCTTCCTAGGGCTGAGAGAGTGACTGGCCCAAGGTCACCCAGCTGGCTTTGTGCCTAAGGTGCGACTGGAACTCCTGGTTTCTAGCCTGATGCCTTAACCATTACACCAAACTAGCTCTATTTATTCCTAGCTAAGTGCATATTATGCTTAGACTCAGTTAGTGAGAAAAGCAAGACTCTGCCACTTGAGAATTAGAAAGCATTCTTCCCAAAAAGCAGGGAAAGTAGGGTGACTGTACTAAAATGTACAGTACAATGAAGAGAAGTCACTGGACAAACATATTGTTTTTCTTACATTTCTCTCCTCTTTCTTTGAAATATATCAACTCCTTTTCTTCTACAGTGGGTATTAGGCCAGTATGTATGACATAGTACCAAACAGAATAGTAAATCAAATAATACATATTAAATATACTTACAAAGAATAGGGATGGAAAAAATTGTCAATATTAGTTTCACATTTTTATTTAAACCGGTCTTTAAATTTGTCCCCTTTCTAATCCAGTCTTCAAAAGCTTGCACAAACAAAATCATGCATATTTGGAGGCCACATTTTCTAGTATCTATATTTTTATATGCAATTTTGTCTAATAGAAGACTGCATATTCTTTCAAGAACATCACATGACAACATGTAAATATAATTTCATTTTCATGTGTTTATTTACTGTATATTTGATTATGTGCCATCAAATTTGTCTTGTTTCTTAACAACCACATAGACAGATTTTTCTTCCAGACAATCTGTCCCCAGCCTGGATTTTCACATCTTTCAAGAATGTACTCATTGTCACTGTAATTGAGTCCATCCACCTTGCTCCTGGCCATCTTCTCTTTCATTCCACCTTTCCCAGAATTAGAGCCTTCTCTAGAGAGCTAGGTCATTGCCTGATGTGTCCAAAGTATGATAATTTGGGTCTGGTCATTTGTGCTTCAAGTGAGAACTCTAGGTTCATTTGTTCAATGATCCATTTGTTTGTTTTCTTAACTATCCATGGTATTCTCAGGAGCCTTCTCTAACACCAAAATCCAGAAGCATCAATACTCTTTCTATCCTCTTCTTCAAAGTCTAACTTTTGCTTCCATAGAGTGTCACAGGAAGAACTGCTGCCTGCACAATTCTGATCTTTGTAGGTATAGACACGTCCTGGCATCTGAATATATTTTCAGATGCTGCTCTGCTGAATGCTAGTCTGCAAACATATTTCTTTACCGTTGGTTCCTTTACTAGTTTATTTATTAGAAAGTGAAAAATTAGTTAAATTCATATTAAAATATGAAACATATGAATGACTTCCCTATTATCAGGTAAGAAACTGAAAAACCAAGCAATGTTCCTTGAAAGAAACTGGAAATAAAGAGGTAACCAAGAACTTTAGCCAATGACAAATCCTTTTTCTGCTTGATTTCTTTGGGAAGATTCCAATCCTAAATTCTCAACAAGTAGAGGTGAATTGTTAGTTTGTAATATGTTGCCTAGACCTTATGGGAAAGCCTGAATATTCCAAAAAAGCATTCTCCCACATGGAAACATGTTACTCCCAATTTATTAAAATGGAGGAATATGTTATATGTTGAAAAACTACATGAGTTAAGCAAGATAAAAGATCTGTATCAATTCTAAGTTAGGTGCCACCCTTGGAAAACATATTTATATGTAAAGAAAGGGATGAGATGGTGAATGGTGTGAAATAGAGTCAATTTGCATTAGAAAGAGTTCCATTTCTGAATTTTAAAAGGAACACCAGAGTGATTGTGAATATGGCAAAGGGGTCAGGCATGCAGTGAAATTTGATGAAACAGAAGCAAAAATAGGGTCCAAATCTGGACAGGGCTCCTTACAGATTTGGTTTGCTGCTGGCCTATATTCCTCTCTATTTTTCTCTTTCTCTATCTTTGACAGGGTTGTAAAAATAAATGTTTCTGAACAAATGGAAGCTATCACAAAGTATCTCTTTTGGAATCATTAAAACAACCAAGTTTTTTTCAGCTTTGTGCCCAGCCATTTTCTTTTTTCCATAGTTAGCACAGTGGCTACATAGGCACACTGGGGAGACAACTTGCAGCTCTTTTGAAGCAGCCATGCAGACAAATTGCAGCCTGGAAAAAGAGGTGGCTGCTTTAATTACTTGAAAAGAGATGCTTTGTACACACTCCTACGTATTCTGAAAGACCACTTTGGCAGGATTTCACAGGCCTAACATTTAGGTCCACTATGCATGAGATATGGAATCGCTATGTCTGTGTTCATGCATGTATGCATTTATGGATTTATATGGCTGCCTAACTTGCAAAAATGTGACTCTAGCTGGCATACAGCAAAATCATAATCATAATCCCAATAACAAAAATAGTAAAAATCAACAACGACAACAAAATACACAGTCAGGGGACACCAACATATACTCCACCTTCCTTGTTCAACGCCCAAAGGAGTAGCCAGGTCTTCAAAGTTTGGGGCCAGTCAAATCATGGGATGGAGTGGGAAGGAGGTCATTTCATAGGGCAGATGCCATGACAGGAGGCTAATAAAGTAATTTTTGCATAGTCTGCCCCTATCCTCTTTATTTTGGAATTCTAACCTTTACCTAACACATTCTTCAGCAAAGGATCATTACCTTGTTGTGGTGCTGGAGCTTGAGCACCTCAATGATGCCATGAGCTAAACCGTGAAGGGCCACCCAAGACGGGAAGGTCATGACAGAGAGTCAGACTAAATGCGATCCCTGGGGAAGGTAATGGCAACCCACCCCAGTATTCTTGCCGTGAAAACTAAATGGATCAGTACAACCAGAAATATGTTGGTATACCATCGGAAGATGAGACCCCCAGGTCGGAAGATGGTCAAAATGCTACTGGGGAGGAACAGAGGATGAGCTCAACTAGCCCCAGACGTGATGACGCAGCTAGCTCAAAGCCAAAAGGACGGCTAGCGGCCGACGGTGCTGGTGGTGAACGGCGAATCCGATGTTCTAAGGATCAACACACCATTGGAACCGGGAATGTAAGATCTATGAGCCAGGGCAAATTGGATGTGGTTCTTGGTGAGATGTCAAGATTAAAGATAGACATTTTGGGCGTCAGTGAACTGAAATGGACTGGAATGGACCACTTCACATCAAATGACCACCAGATCGACTACTGTGGACAAGAGGACCACAGAAGAAATGGAGTAGCCTTCATAATTAATAGTAAAGTGGCTAAAGCAGTGCTTGGATACAACCTAAAAAACGACAGAATGATCTCAATTCTAATTCTGGGCAAGCCCACTAACATCACAGTGATCCATATATATGCGCCAACCACAAATGCTGAAGAAGCTGAAGTAGAGCAGTTCTATGAGGATCTGCAGCACCTACTGGACAACACGCCTACAAGAGATGTTATTTTCATCACAGGAGACTGGAATGCTAAGGTGGGCAGTCAAATGACACCTCGAATTACAGGTAAGTATGGCCTGGGAGAACAAAATGAAGCAGGACACAGGCTGATAGAATTTTGCCAAGACAATTCACTCTCCATAACAAACACTCTCTTCCAACAACCTAAGAGACCGCTTTATACATGGACTTCACCAGATGGACAACACTGAAATCAGATTGATTACATCCTTTGCAGCCAAAGGTGGCGGACATCTGTACAGTCGGTAAAAACAAGGCCTGGAGCTGACTGTAGTTCAGATCACGAACTTCTTCTTGCACAATTTAGGATCAGACTAAAGAGATTAGGGAAGACCCACAGATCAGCTAGATATGAGCTCACTAATATTCCTAAGGAATATGCAGTGGAGGTGAAGAATAGATTTAAGGGACTGGACTTAGTAAATAGGGTCCCGGAAGAACTCTGGACAGAAGTTCGCAGCATTATTCAGGAGGCGGCAACAAAATACATCCCAAAGAAAGAGAAAACCAAGAAGGCAAAATGGCTGTCTGCTGAGACACTAGAAGTAGCCCAAGAAAGAAGGAAAGCAAAAGGCAACAGTGATAGGGGGAGATATGCCCAATTAAATGCAAAATTCCAGAGGTTAGCCAGAAGAGATAAGGAATTATATTTAAACAAGCAATGCGCGTAAGTGGAAGAAGAGAATAGAATAGGAAGGACAAGAGACCTCTTCCACAAAATTAGAAACATTGGAGGTAAATTCCAGGCCAAAATGGGTATGATCAAAAACAAAGATGGCAAGGACCTAACAGAAGAAGAAGAGATCAAAAAAAGGTGGCAAGAATATACAGAAGACCTGTATAGGAAGGATAACAACATCGGGGATAGCTTTGACGGTGTGGTCAGTGAGCTAGAGCCAGACATCCTGAAGAGTGAGGTTGAGTGGGCCTTAAGAAGCATTGCTAATAACAAGGCAGCAGGAGACGACGGCATCCCAGCTGAACTGTTCAAAATCTTGCAAGATGATGCTGTCAAGGTAATGCATGCTATATGCCAGCAAATTTGGAAAACACAAGAATGGCCATCAGATTGGAAAAAATCAACTTATATCCCCATACCAAAAAAGGGAAACATTAAAGAATGTTCAAACTATCGAACAGTGGCACTCATTTCACATGCCAGTAAGGTAATGCTCAAGATCCTGCAAGGTAGACTTCAGCAGTTCATGGAGCGAGAATTGCCAGATGTACAAGCTGGGTTTAGAAAAGGCAGAGGAACTAGAGACCAAATTGCCAATATCCGCTGGATAATGGAAAAAGCCAGGGAGTTTCAGAAAAACATCTATTTCTGTTTTATTGACTATTCTAAAGCCTTTGACTGTGTGGACCATAACAAATTGTGGCAAGTTCTTAGTGGTATGGGGATACCAAGTCATCTTGTCTGCCTCCTGAAGAATCTGTATAACGACCAAGTAGCAACAGTAAGAACAGACCACGGAACAACGGACTGGTTTAAGATTGGGAAAGGAGCATGGCAGGGCTGTATTCTCTCACCCTACCTATTCAACTTGTATGCAGAACACATCATGCGACAAGCTGGGCTTGAGGAATCCAAGGCTGGAGTTAAAATCTCTGGAAGAAACATTAACAATCTCAGATATGCAGATGATACCACTTTGATGGCTGAAAGTGAAGAGGAACTGAGGAGCCTTATGAAGGTGAAAGAAGAAAGTGCAAAAGCTGGTTTGCAGCTAAACCTCAAAAAAACCAAGATTATGGCAACCAGCTTGATTGATAACTGGCAAATAGAGGGAGAAAATGTAGAAGCAGTGAAAGACTTTGTATTCCTAGGTGCAAAGATTACTGCAGATGCTGACTGCAGTCAGGAAATCAGAAGACACTTAATCCTTGGGAGAAGAGCAATGACAAATCTCGATAAAATAGTTAAGAGCAGAGACATCACACTGACAACAAAGGGCCGCATAGTTAAAGCAATGGTGTTCCCTGTAGTAACATATGGCTGCGAGAGCTGGACCATAAGGAAGGCTGAGCGAAGGAAGATCGATGCTTTTGAACTGTTGTGTTGGAGGAAAATTCTGAGAGTGCCTTGGACTGCAAGAAGATCCAACCAGTCCATCCTCCAGGAAACCAAGCCAGACTGCTCAACTGAAATACTTTGGCCACATAATGAGAAGACAGGACACCCTGGAGAAGATGCTGATGCTAGGGAGAGTGGAAGGCAAAAGGAAGAGGGGCCAACCAAGGGCAAGATGGGTGGATGTTATTCTAGAGGTGACAGCCTCGTCCCTGGGGGAGCTGGGGGTGTGGACGACCGACAGGAAGCTCTGGCGTGGGCTGGTCCATGAAGTCACGAAGAGTCAGAAGCGACTAAACGAATAAACAACAAACACCTAACACATTAAAGCAAAATAAAGTGAATGAAAACTCCATTGATATCAATGGATTAATACAACTTCGCTCATGCAACAGGGCTTTCTGGTTCTGTCTGTGCATTAAAAATACCTGCACTGTCCAAAAGCTGTTCCTGAAGGTAGAGGCACACCTTGAAACAGCCGCATCAAAATGGGGGAATTGGAAGAAATTGATAGGGCTGTCATATATGCATATACCTTTCCATTTGAATAAGACGCCTCAGGTTCAAGCCATTCGTTGCAAAAAAGTGGACACATATTTGGACTTCTGATGTGACATACAGCAGTTCTATTCCAAATTGTTTTTAAACTTGTATCAAAAGGAATTCATTCACTGGAGTGATGAAACATGTAGGCCATTTTATGAAATTATCTGTCTCTAGTTGTGAGACTGAAATACGGTATTAAGTGCTCACCTTTTTGCAGAGCAGTGAAATTATCCAAGGTTTATAGGATTTAACTACCTTTGTTTGAAAAAAACAACCCTAAAGATGACTTGGGGGTGGGGGTGTCTTTGTAATATTTTTTTTTATTAGAGCAGTGAAATTAACTTCTAGAAAGAGGTAGAATGGCTGCAAATTCTGTTGAAATTTTCCACAGAAAATTCTCCCTGCCTACCACTTACAATCTTTTTCACCTCACTGTTTCTCTTTTTTAGGAAACTGTAATTCCTGTTTTGCAGGATATGTCTTTCTGTTTTAATGGCTGTCAGAGGCCAGTCTTCTGTTTGAAAAAGTCTGTTTGAAGGACTATTCTCTGGTTAAGAGCCTTAAGAAGTGTTAATTTTGGCCAAGAGTAATGATACAGTCAGGTGGCCTACACAAGGGAGGGAGGGAGGACATGAAAATGTCCTGAGGAAGTGGACAGGATCCTATAGACAGTAAATGCCACCACATGCCATCTAGACCCGTGCCCCTCCTGGCTAGTAAAAGCAGCCTGGGAGGTGACATGTGGTTGGGTCCATGCGATGGTTAATACATCCTTGGGAGAGGGGGTGTTTCCGGCGACATTTAAAGAGGCATTGGTGCACCCCCTCCTCAAGAAGCAATTTTTGTCCAGTCTCCCACCTTCCCTTTTTGGGGAAGGTGGTTGAAAAAGTGGCAGCTTTGCAGCTCCAGAGGGTCCTGGAGGAAATGGATTATCTAGACCTCTTTCAGTCAGGTTTCAGGCCCGGTTATGGATGGAAACGGCATTGGTCGTACTTATGGATGATCTCTGGTGGGAGCGGGATGGAGGCAGTGCATCCATCCTCACTCTCCTTGATCTCTCAGCTGCTTTCAATACCATCAACCATGGTATCCTTTTGGGGCGGCTCAGGGAGTTGGGGGTGGGTGGTGTAGTTTTACGCTGGTTCACCTCCTTCCTCCAGGGCTGATCCCAGTCGGTGTTGATAGGGGAGAAGAGATCGGCCCCATGGCACCTTCTTTGTGGGGTGCCACAGGGACCAGTACTCTCCCCTCTCCTTTTTAACATCTACATGAAACCGCTGGGCGAGATCATCCGTCACCATGGGATAAGGTATCATCAGTATGCTGATGATACTCAAATGTATATCTCCATCCTGGGTGAAGTAAGTAATGCCCTGACTAAGCTCTCTGAGTGTCTGGGGGCTGTGGGGGCCTGGATGGGGAACAACAGGCTTCAATTGAACCCTGGTAAGATCGAGTGGCTGTGGGTTAATGGTTCTTCTGTATGTGGGACATTAACATCTTTAGTTCTGGATGGGGTTGCACTGCCCCAGACAGACCCGGTGCGTAACTTGGGGGTCCTCCTGGATTCACGGCTCCTGCTCAAAGAGCAGGTGGCAGCCGTGGCCAGGAGAGCCTTTGTGCAGCTACGTGCTGTACACCAGTTACACCCCTTCCTGGATTGGGAGGCCCTTCGAACAGTCACTCATACCCTTGTTATCTCTCATATAGACTATTGCAATGCACTCTACATGGGGCTACCCTTGAAAAGTATCCGGAAGCTCCAGCTGGTCCAGAATGCAGCTGCATGAGCTGTTTTTAGTGCCCCCAGAAGGGCACATGTAACATCACTGCTGTGTGAGCTGCATTGGGTACCAGTTTGCTTCCAGGTCCAATTCAAGGTGTTGGTTATTACCTTTAAAGCCCTACATGGCATGGGGCCAGGTTACCTGAGGGACCGCCTCTTCCCCATTACATCAACCCATCCCACCCGATTGTGCAGAGAGGGCATGCTGCAGACCCCGTCTCTAAGACAACTTCGGTTGGTGGGGTCCAGGAAGCAGGCCTTCTCTGCAGTAGCTCCTGCCCTGTGGAACATGCTGTCCCTGGAGGTGAGATTGGCCCCATCGCTCCTGGCCTTTTGGAGGAGTCTGAAGACCTGGTTCTGCTTGGGGTGGAGAGGGGAATAGATCTACATGGGGATGGTTTCTATAGACCACTCGTCCCACACTTGGACTGTTTTAGATTCTTCGCCACCTGGATTCTTTATTTTTACCTTTATTTATATTATTTATTATTGTATTTTATACTGTGTATTTTATGGTTGTTGTTTTTAATCGGTTGTTGTAAACCTCCCAGAGTCCCCCGACAGGAGGAGATGGGCGGGGACAAATTAGATAAATAAATAAATAAATAAAATGTCCTTTTGCAGTTAATATCTGGACAGCAACTGAGAAGGCACATCTTTCATCTGGTCATGGGGACCCAGTTTGATAGGATTGATGCATTTCAATTAAATTACAGCAAAATTATATAAGCATATTCTCCTTTTACAGAATTTGCTGTCCTCTTTTTTGTGATCATCCTATTTCATATCCAAACTCCACACTAACTTAACACTTAATCAGACTAGCACACAATAAGTTAACATTGGTTAGAGTTAACTCTGGATAGGTTTTGGATAAATTTGGGTTGTGCAAACCTAGGCTGTTTGGCTGTATTTGGCTAACCTTGCCTGTAAGCATCTGGGTTTGATTAGTACTTGGAAAGGAGATCACCAGGGAAGACCAGATTTGCAGACTGGATTTGGAAAACAAAAAAAACATCCTGAAAGAAAGCAATGACAACTCATTCTGTGATACTACTAAGAAGACTGCATGGTTGCATCCACGTGGACCAGATGTGAAGCACAGTATCTCTAGCTTTTTGTGTGTTGGTGTGAGCCAAGAGAAAGGGTTAATTCAGTATCCAGATTAGGCATACAATATCAATGCAGCCACTGTATCTTTTTCCATACTCTGGGTTGGGATATATCCCAAACTCTGCTAAATATTATATTCTGAAAGCTGGAGAGAGATTTCCAATTATCTGGGGAGCATTGCTTATTAGTTGCAATTGATGACATATCAACAGATATTCCTTGACTATTAGCAAACAATCAGCATAATGAAGGATAGTCTCCAGAATCCATAATAATAGCCTCAAGTGCTAATATGTCCTGTTGTATTAAAATCCTATATTCCTGTGACATTAAGTACCTGGAGCTTCCTATTCCTAATTACAGAACAAAGGGAGCTAACAAAAGATGGTCTGCATTATGCATCTGAGGAGTTTCTGAAATGGAATACTTAACTTTATATCATACATAGCTGAATGACCTGCATCACTGATCAGTCACACCAGTAGCAGTCATGCTGGTCAGCTGTTTGACATAATGCACAGGAAAAAATGACTTCTGGTTCTTCCGAATACATTATTGGGACTGTGTACCATTTTTATAGGGTTCCCTGTAGTCTATTTCAAAACCTGGATCAGAGAAAGAGGAACAGTCCTGGCACTCACTTATTCAGCTAAAATAGTCATTTTCAACCTGGTTTTCCAAGTATATGGCCTTCTGCCTGGGGATGATGTGAGTTGTAGTTCAGCACTTTTAAATGGCATCAGGTCGAGAAATGCATTTGACTTTACCTACGTAGAACCTTGCTTAACCCTGGAGACGGCACATGTCTTGTTTGCTAGGGTCATAAGATGGACAATAATTTTTCTTATGATTTCATATAATTTTAATTTGTACTTGAAGAGAGCAAATAATTAATTATGGGACATATATGACAAAAGTCTAATCACGGCATGCTCACCAGCTAGATATTGTGAGTGGCATTGCTGTTTCTGCTTTCTCAGCAATCATAAAGGAATATCTCATTTTCTTTGTTCTGTGTGAAACAGTCTCTCCCTTTCTCTCTGTCTCTCTCACACACACACTCATGCTCACATGCAAATAGAAGATTGGAAATGGTTACTGTAATAATATACAATAAAGTATAGAAACCTTAAAATTAACATAGGGCTTTCTAATTTTAGCACTGCTTATTTTAAATGCTCCCTGCATAATGTTCTAGATTTATATGAAATCCTACACTCCTTTTGTTTATATTCTGATGCAATATCTTTTGTTCATGTCAGAGGGGTTTGCTCTGAGAGAGGATGTAGTCATGTTCTCTGTTATTCTGCTCCTGTTTCAATAAGTATTTTAAAGGGAATATTTGTTGTGCGGTGCTCTTTGACATCTTGTAATTTTAACCCAAAAGACCTTTTCAACCAAGCTGCTAGCATAGCTTTGCTTATTGCATTCATTTTCAATCAGATTTTTTTCAGGGGATTAACTAAATCTCTCTAAAGATACCTATCACTGTAGGTAGATGCCTACATGGAGGATGGGGGAGGGGGGCAGAGAAAGTGAGCACAGAAGAGTGCTAGCAAGATTTATCTTTAAAGGAACATCATCAACTTGAAAATCTCATTTCTCTTTAGAATGCATGCATCTGATATTACTAAAGGCTGGTTGACATTTTATGCATTTTATGCTTACATTATACGTACCCAGGCAATAGGAATTGCTGAGATTTGTACAAGAAATAACCACACCATAGTGGTTAGATTTACTTGATACTCTCCCACAATGTAAGCCAAACAAGACCGAACATGTAACAGGAAATCATTGGAGAAAATTCTTACTGAATTAGCATGAAATCATTTGGTTTTATTGTTTTGTTAATGGTTCGTTGTTAATCTTTTGCATGTTCACAAACATCCCTTTGAAATCTGTAGCTTCAGGGTCAAATTGCATGTTATGTTAAGCACATGCTTTAAAAGCTTGCTTGCAAGTGGTCATTCCTTTTCAGCCCTCCAGTCCTCCAAACCTGAACTGGAATTACTGTGCATATGTACAGTGAGACATAGTTATTCTGCTTTCATGCTGCGCATTTCCTACAAAGCAAGCATTTGCCCCAGACACTACTATTTGCAGCCAAGAACAGCTTGAGGGAAAATCACATGTTTTAGAGGGGGGACAAGTGATTTTTCAGTAGGAAATGGCACTGAAAGAAAGGGATCATCTTCCATTGCATGCAATTTCTCTGTTTCTTTAATAATTTCAGAAGGCATACTGTTGATGGCAACTTTAATTAGATGATAATGTATATTATTTTATTTGACAGTGTTATAAATCAATGCTGCTGCATTTGGATCACTGTTTTCCTGCTGATTAGACTGAGCAGGGCCCAAGAACATGTATAGACTACACACTGCTCCCATACTGCAGTTCAAGAAACCAAACAAGAAAGCCAGCATAGCAGTCTTTGTACTTACAACAGAGCACACGGAAACCTAAACAGCATTAATTGTGTATAACGAAATGTGCACAAACCCACATTTCCATTTAGTTGAGGGTTCTCTCTGCAGAAAGAAAAGCACGATGCATAATACATGCACACAACCAACCCCCTGAACTCTAATTTTCTCATTAAAAATAGTAAACACCCACATCCGCACACAAACACACACACAACAGTACACTTACTTGCAGGCAGTCATGCCAAAAAGATCAGTTTTAGTCAGTTCTTATGCTCAGGATCTGCCATCCAGAATCACCTTTAAATGAAAGTGAATCAAATGACTCAGTGATTGTTGATTTCTAAGCATGTGCTTAAACAACTGCTGCTTTTTCCTCACCCACAATCTGTTATCCCCTCTTCTGTATGTAGCCAATATCAGTAGGGATGGAACCAGTTCTTGCTACTGTGCTGGGGAAATCACAACTTGCAAACCAACAAGCCAGTCACAAGGCTTGAGACTCTTGAAACTCCTAAAAGAGGGCCACTCAAATGCCCAATTTTATGTTAAACTCCATTCAAACCAACTTTTTTTTGTTCAAAGGTCATGACCAAACTCACAGAAAATTGTGTTCACTTTTGAACCTGAAACATTCAAAGCAGGCATTCTGAGCTGAAACATGTTGAACTTGGAACATTTTGCACATCCCCAGTCTTTAGGCTCATTTATAAGCAATCAGTAAGACTTTTACTTATGAGGTTTGCCTTGATGACATGTTCACATTCCACAGAGGTGACATCCTGCCCTTGCATTGTGGCATGTGCTTACATAATAGTGGCAGAATTAGGTATGATTTCAGACATTTAAGTTTCCTTGATTTCTAACCTGTAACAATGTAACTGAAACCCCTCTGGTCCTACATCAGGATCTACCAATTAATAAGGACTAACACAGTACTTATTACAGGCAGGATTGCTTTGGACTTTGTAACATGGACTCATTGTAACTTGCCTTCCAGATCTCCTGTGTTTATCAAGAACTGTCTCGTACAAAATTAAAATTTTCTTCTAGTTAACCTTCCTAAATTGAGGAAAGAATTATCTTCAAGTCAATATAGATTAAGGCTGGCTTTCTCTAGACAGAGAGTCTAGAGAAAAGGAAAGGCTATACCAATGTAGTGCCTTTTCTTGAAATTCCCCTATCAAATTCTGAGAATTATGGTGTAAGTTGGCACTTTTGCAGTGAAGAGCGCTTGCTTTGCTCCCAGGTGTGTTTACATGGTCCACCTAGAAAGTTAACAGTACTCTGCTTATTTAACCACCAATGTGGTGCAGTGGTTGAGTTGTTGGCTTAGGACTAGGATCTACCCTCAGCCCTGAAAACCCACTAAGTGACTTTTGAACAATCATGCTCTCTAGATCCAACCAAACTCACAGTATTGTTGTAGGGAAAAATTGGAGGAAGGTTATATGCACTGGTATCCAGCAGGATACTATAGTTGGTATTGGCAAGATCATGACTGCATATCCATCATCTTACAGATCATTACCTTGTCGTGGTGCTGGAGGTTGAGCACCTCAATGATGCCATGAGCTAAACCGTGAAGGGCCACCCAAGACGGGAAGGTCATGACAGAGAGGTCAGACTAAATGCGATCCCTGGGGAAGGTAATGGCAACCCACCCCAGTATTCTTGCCATGAAAACTAAATGGATCAGTACAACCAGAGATATGTCGGTATACCATTGGAAGATGAGACCCCCAGGTCAGAAGATGGTCAAAATGCTACTGGGGAGGAACAGAGGATGAGTTCAACTAGCCCCAGACGTGATGACGCAGCTAGCTCAAAGCCAAAAGGACGGCTAGCAGCCGACGGTGCTGGTGGTGAACGGCGAATCCGATGTTCTAAGGATCAACACACCATTGGAACCTGGAATGTAAGATCTATGAGCCAGGACAAATTGGATGTGGTTATTGGTGAGATGTCAAGATGAAAGATAGACCTTTTGGGCATCAGTGAACTGAAATGGACTGGAATGGGTGCCTTCACATCAAATGACCACCAGATCGACTACTGTGGACAAGAGGACCACAGAAGAAATGGAGTAGCCTTCATAATTAATAGTAAAGTGGCTAAAGCAGTGCTTGGATACAATCCAAAAAACAATAGAATGGTCTCAATTCGAATTCAGGGCAAGCCATCTAACATCACAGTGATCCAAATATACGCCCCAACCACAGATGCTGAAGAAGCTGAAGTAGAGCAGTTCTATGAGGATCTGCAGCACCTACTGGACAACACGCCTAAAAGAGATGTTATTTTCATCACGGGAGACTGGAATGCTAAGGTGGGCAGTCAAATGACACCTGGAATTACAGGTAAGGATTGCCTGGGAGAACAAAACGAAGCAGGACACAGGCTGATAGAATTTTGCCAAGACAACTCACTCTGTATAACAAACACTCTCTTCCAACAGCCCAAGAGACGGCTTTATACATGGACTTCACCAGATGGACAACACCGAAATCTGATTGACTACATCCTTTGCAGCCAAAGGTGATAGACATCTATACAGTCAGTAAAAACAAAACCTGGAGCTGACAGTAGTTCTGATCACGAACTTCTTCTTGTACAATTTAGGATCAGACTAAAGAGATTAGGGAAGACCCACAGATCAGCTAGATATGAGCTCACTAATATTCCTAAGGAATATGCAGTGGAGGTGAAGAATAGATTTAAGGGACTGGACTTAGTAGATAGGGTCCCAGAAGAACTATGGACAGAAGTTTGCAATGTTGTTCAGGAAGCGGCAACAAAATACATCCCAAAGAAAGAGAAAACCAAGAAGGCAAAATGGCTGTCTGCTGAGACACTAGAAGTAGCCCAAGAAAGAAGGAAAGCAAAAGGCAACAGTGATAGGGGGAGATTAAATGCAAAATTCCAGAGGTTAGCCAGAAGAGATAAGGAATTATTTTTAAACAAGCAATGTGTGGAAGTGGAAGAAGACAATAGAATAGGAAGGACAAGAGACCTCTTCCAGAAAATTAGAAACATCGGAGGTAAATTCCAGGCCAAAATGGGTATGATCAAAAACAAAGATGGCAAGGACCTAACAGAAGAAGAAGAGATCAAGAAAAGGTGTCAAGAATATACAGAAGACCTGTATAGTAAGGATAACAATATCGGGGATAGCTTTGACGGTGTGGTCAGTGAGCTAGAGCCAGACATCCTGAAGAGTGAGGTTGAAGGGGCCTTAAGAAGCATTGCTAATAACAAGGCAGCAGGAGACGATGGCATCCCAGCTGAACTGTTCAAAATCTTGCAAGATGATGCTGTCAAGGTAATGCATGCTATATGCCAGCAAATTTGGAAAACACAAGAATGGCCATCAGACTGGAAAAAATCAACTTATATCCCCATACCAAAAAAGGGAAACACTAAAGAATGTTCAAACTATCGAACAGTGGCACTCATTTCACATGCCAGTAAGGTAATGCTCAAGATCCTGCAAGGTAGACTTCAGCAATTCATGGAGCGAGAATTGACAGATGTACAAGCTGGGTTTAGAAAAGGCAGAGGAACTAGGGATCAAATTGCCAATATCCGCTGGATAATGGAAAAAGCCAGGGAGTTTCAGAAAAACATCTATTTCTGTTTTATTGACTATTCTAAAGCCTTTGACTGTGTGGACCAGAACAAATTGTGGCAAGTTCTTAGTGGTATGGGAATACCAAGTCATCTTGTATGCCTCCTGAAGAATCTGTATAATGACCAAGTAGCAACAGTAAGAACAGACCACGGAACAACGGACTGGTTTAAGATTGGGAAAGGAGTACGGCAGGGCTGTATACTCTCACCCTACCTATTCAACTTGTATGCAGAACACATCATGCGACATGCTGGGCTTGAGGAATCCAAGGCTGGAGTTAAAATCGCTGGAAGAAACATTAACAATCTCAGATATGCAGATGATACCACTTTGATGGCTGAAAGCGAAGAGGAACTGAGGAGCCTTATGATGAAGGTGAAAGAAGAAAGCGGAAAAGCTGGCTTGCAGCTAAACCTAAAAAAACCCCCAAGATTATGGCAACCAGCTTGATTGATAACTGGCAAATAGAGGGAGAAAATGTAGAAGCAGTGAAAGACTTTGTATTTCTAGGTGCGAAGATTACTGCAGATGCTGACTGCAGTCAGGAAATCAGAAGACGCTTAATCCTTGGGAGAAGAGCAATGACAAATCTCGATAAAATAGTTAAGAGCAGAGACATCACACTGACAACAAAGGGCCGCATAGTTAAAGCAATGGTGTTCCCCGTAGTAACATATGGCTGCGAGAACTGGACCGTAAGGAAGGCTGAGCAAAGGAAGATCGATGCTTTGGAACTGTGGTGTTGGAGGAAAATTCTGAGAGTGCCTTGGACTGCAAGAAGATCAAACCAGTCCATCCTCCAGGAAATAAAGCCAGACTGCTCACTTGAGGGAATGATATTAAAGGCAAAACCGAAATACTTTGGCCACATAATGAGAAGACAGGACACCCTGGAGAAGATGCTGATGCTGGGGAGAGTGGAGGGCAAAAGGAAGAGGGGCCGACCAAGGGCAAGGTGGATGGATGATATTCTAGAGGTGACAGACTTGTCCCTGGGGGAGCTGGGGGTGTTGACAACTGACAGGAAGCTCTGCTGTGGGCTGGTCCATGAAGTCACAAAGAGTCGGAAGCGACTAACCGAATAAATACAACATAGGCTCTGGGTCCATGTGTGCTAGCTAGAGTTCTTGGAGGAAAGGGAGGCTATCAATTAAATAAATATTTAAATAAATAGGGGAAATAGGTTGAACCACTGTACCTTGTACAAACTGCAGCCAGGAGATCCTTTGGAGATCCTGGTGACTATAAGGAGGTAGAAGTTCTTGCTCATGTCTTCCTACAATGTTCCTCCTAGGATAACCTGCGCTTTGCTCTTCCCAATTATTTCCAATTTGAGGGTCATACAGATAAATGTTACATTCATTACTTTTTATGGGATACTCCTACTCCTCAGTCACTAGTTGCCAAATACTTCTACTGAGCCATACACTTGCGCAAAGCTTTTGCTCAGATATTGTTTTATCACCATTTCTTTTGGGTAATGGGTTTTCTGTGGCAATTTATTTTCTTTTTCTTATTTGTAATGCTGGCCAAAGATAGTAATACATAAATTTCAATTTTTAAAAAGTTTTTTTCTCTCTCTCTTTCCAGATCAACTCCGGAAATCTGCAGTATGTTGTGCAAGTAGTTGGAAGTATCTTTGTGCAGGTCTACCCAGTAAGAAGACTACAGTACTTTTCTGGAACAAGGCTGCTCTTTTGAAAGTCCTGTAGCACTTTCCTGAAATAGTTGGAGATGTGTATATTGGCCATTCTTAAATTGGGAATATAGTGTCACTCCACTGATTCCAGGGACAGAATCCTTTGGGACTTCATAGTCTCTGATAGTAAATGAGAGGTCAATTGACTGATGTCTTGAATGCTGCTTCGCACATACTCTGCCTCTCTGACAAGGCTAGAGCACTCCTCTTTTACCGAATGTGGGTGGAGCCCAGATGATCTCAGCACTTAATTTTCTGTAATGGACACAGGCAGTGAGATCAGTGTTTCTGTCAGGAAATAATCCTTCCTAGGTTTCCTTCCACAGCAAAATCTTTCTGTGCTGGGAAACAAACCATTACTTGTTTTACAGTCACACTAGTGCCATAGGCAGCATCAGTAAACCTCTCCACATTTTAGCTCTAAATTTTTCCAGGTTTTCCTGTGTCCAGTAAATACATTCTTTCTGCATAGCACAACCGCTGGATCTTCCTCCTCACTGCTAACCACAAACCACTCATGAAACTCATAAAATTATCCCTCTCTCTGTTTCATTTCTTCTCCTCATTATAAATTTCTCATAGGCATTTAAAGGTCCACAAAGTGTTGATGTGATGAATTGTGTTCTGTTTCAAAAGCAAGCACAACTTACATGATTCTCCCTCTGTATTAAAAAAAAAATGCCCACAAATTTGGTCATTGTGAAATACTTTTCTCAGACAGATGGCTTTTGATTCTCTCTGTATGTGTGTGTGTGTGTGTGTGTGTGTACCCATGTGTGCATGTGTGCATATGTGTGTGTTTAGTTTGCTTGGGAAATAGCAGTGGAGGCATTCTGTTGTAAAAATGTTTGTGTCAAGAGTTTAAATGAAAACAAAGTTACTCACATCTGTAATTAAGAAAGAGAAGCATGTATTATTTAGAAACCTGTATTCTGCACAATGAGAAGATGGAATTAGGTATCAGATGATCTCCAAAGAGGCTCAAAATTGCTGTACAGAAGCAACCAAGAAAGTGCTAAGAACATCTTTTCTGTCACTTGGTCTTCAGTCAAGGAGAAAGAGCATCTTTTCCCCACATGTACTGTACATCTGGTACCTAATTCCATCTTCTCATTGTGCAGTTCCACTACAGTGCCAGGATAGGAAGGAGACACATAATTTAGATTGGGAAGGCTAGAACAGGATGGAACTGCATATGACACGATGTCCTTCAGATACATCACAAAGCTGTTTAGTGGACTGTCAAGAGCATGACTGTGCCTGGGAAGGTAACCCATGCTGGTGATGGGGCACTGTCCTCACACATTTCCCCTTCCTTTAAATTGTAGCAGAAGCATGGACAGCAGAAAGCAGAGACAGGAACAACTAATATAGGCTGTACACAGGCTTCGGAAGGGACGCGGTGGCGCTGCGGGTTAAACCGCTGAGCTGCCGATCGGAAGGTCGGTGGTTCGAAACCGCGCGGCGGGGTGAGTTCCCGTTGCTCGTCCCAGCTCCTGCTCACCAAGCAGTTCGAAAACATGCAAATGTGAGTAGATGAATTGGTACCGCTTCGGCGGGAAGGTAACGGCGTTCCGAGTCGTCATGCTGGCCACATGACCCGGAAGTGTCCCTAGGGACAACGCCGGCTCCAAGGCTTAGAAACGGAGATGAGCACCGCCCCCTAGAGTCGGATTCGACTGGACTTTACGTCAAGGGAAACCTTTACCTTTACCTTTTACACAGGCTTCAGTGTAACCCCAAGTGCAGACAATCCCTTATATGCTTTAAGGTAACCCCTTATATGCTTTAGTAGGAAAATAATAATAATAATAATAATAATAATAATAATAATAATAATAATAGTAATAATAGTAATAATAATATCCTTGGGAAGGATTCAATAGGTGGATAAAAATGCCCAAATCAGTCTAAACATCTGGCTGATTGTGCAATGAACAATAAAGAAAGAACCGGAGAAAAATCACAAAATACTGCTGCTGCTGCTGCTGCTGCTGCTTTAACCATTCAGTCGGGTCTGACTCTTGGCGACTTTATGGACGAGAGCTCTCCATGCAGCCCTATCAAGCACAGCTTCTTTCAACTGCTGGATGTTCAACTTGGTATCTGTTTTGATGGTATCGAGTCAGCATATTCTTGGCCTGCCCCTTCTTCTTGTTCTGCTAACAATTCCTAGCATCACCGACTTCTCTAGTGAGTCTGCACGTATGACATGGCCAAAGTAAGTCAGCTGTGGTCTTACAATTTTGGCTTCTAATGATGCATCAAGTTTTATATGGTCCAGCACTTCTCTGTTGGATACTCTGGCTGTCCGTGGTAAATGTAACAATCTACACCAGCACCACAATTCAAATGCGTGAATTCTCCTTCAGTAGTCCATTCTTATTGTCCACCTCTCACACCCATGTCATTATGGGAAAGACCATTGCTCTGACTAGTTTGCCCTTTGTATTTAGGGTGATATCTTTGCTCTTCCAGAGCTTATTTATGCTGACCATTGCAGTGTGGTCTAAAGTTATCCTGCCTTTGATTTCAGGTGTGGATTTGCCATCATGAACTATTTTTGATCTGAGAAAGATGAAATCCTGGACTGATTCAATTTCCTCATTATTAATTTTAAACATCACTTGTCCATCTGATGCTGTTTCATTATCTTTGTTTTCCTGATGTTAAGGTTCAATCTCATTTTTTTCACTTCCTTCCTTGATTTTCAGAATCATTTTTTCCCAGGTCTTCCTTATTGCCAGCCAATAATGTTGTGCAATCTGCATACCTCAGATTGTTTATGGTTCTTCCACCAATCTTCACTCCAATATCAAGCAAATCTAGGTCTAATTTCCTCATGATCACTTCAGCATAGAGATTGAAAAGGAGTGGGGATAAAATGCACATTTGTCTAACACCCTTACTGAACCTGAACCAATGTGTCACCATAGAATGTTCTCACTGTTGCTTCCTGGTCAGTGTACAGTGATCTAACAAGTCTGATCAGGTGGGGTGGGACACCAAGATCATGCAGAGTCATCCATAGCTTATTGTGTTCTACACAGTCAAAAGCTTTGCTGTAATCGATAAAACATATATATAGATCCTTTTGGTATTCATGTGCCTTTTCCATAATCCATCTGATGTTGGCAATATGATCTCAAGTACCACGCCCTTTTCTAAAGCTAGCTTGAACATCAGGTAGCTCCTGATTGGTGACATTCTGCAGCTGATGTTGTATAATCTTTAGTAGAATCTTGCTTGCATGAGAAAACAACACAATTGTGCGATAATTGGAGCAATCTCTGGCATCACCTTTCTTTGCTAAATGGGATAAAAACTGATCTTTTCCAGTCCTGAGGCCATTTGCAAGTAGACCGTATCTCTTGACACAAGGCAGTGATGATGTTGGCTGGCACTGGTCTTAGTAGTTCTGCAGGTATCTTATCAATACCTGGGGCTTTTTTGTTTGGCAATTTCACCATGGCCCATTCTACTTTCCAAAATGTTTGGTTCTTTGTCCATTGGGCCATCGTCATTATCATCTTGGTGGTAAGTCGAGCTGACATATCTGTGTATTCTTTCCACCTGTTCTTAATCTTCTGTTTGTCAATTAGTACATTTCTGTTGCAGTCCTTGACTGTTCCTTTTCAGGCAGAGAAGCTGGATCTCATCATTTTCACTTCAGCAAACATGGCTTTGGTATAACCCTTTATATTAGCTTCTTCTAGATGTTGACACTGCTCCTAAAGTTGCCTATTTTTGTTCTTCCTAGCTTCACATTGAAAGCTGCATTCAGCTTTTTGACTTCATCCTTGTTGCTTTTGGTTTTGGCTGCCCTTCGCTGATCAGCTATTTTGATGGTGTTGTCAGGTAGCTACTTGTTTGTTCTCTTTGGTTTTTGGTGCAGCACATGCTTTTCAGCAATTTCAGTGATGTTGTCTCAGATTTCTCACCATTGTTCATCTGGATCTTTTCCATCTAGATTCAGTTGATCAAACCTGTTCTTAATTTCCACAGCATACATTGATGAAATGTTGTTTACATTAAACTTTTTGGGGATGATACCTTTCCTTACTTTGCACAATTTGAGTTTCATTTTGGCCACTAATAGTTGATGGTCTGTGCCACAACTGGCACCTGGAAGTGTCTTTACAGATGTGACTGAGCTTTTCTAGCGTTGTTGGCATAAAATGAAGTCAGACTGGTTTCAATGTTGTCTATTTGGTGCTGTCCATGTGTACAATCACCACTTAGGTTGAATAAACCATGTGTTCATTATGCTGAGATGATTTTCCTGGCAGAATTGCACTAGGCAGTCACCAGCTTCATTCCCTTCTCCTAACCCGAACTTGTCTACTATTCTTGCATCTTTTCCTTTGCCTACTTTTCATTGAAATCTCCCATAATATACAAAAGGTCCTTTTTAGGTACTTGTGTAAGAGCACTTTGAAGCTCATTGTAAAAATGTTTGATTTCATCATCACTTGAGTCTGCAGTTGGTGCATAGATTTGTAGTATGGTGCTATTGAGTGACTTGCCTCAAATTTGGATGGATATTATAGGATCACTGTGTGCTCTGTGATTCTTGATGCATTTAGCAACTTGTTTGCTTACAATGAATGCAACTCCCTTTCATCTGGTGTTGACACTACCAGAAAAATAGATCATGAACTCATTTGATTTAAATTGACCATTGCCTGTTCAGTGCAACTCACTAATACCAAGGATGTCTGTGTTCCTTCTGGTCATTTCTTGTTTTACAATTTCCAATTTGCCAAGGGACATTCCTCTGAATTCCATGTACCATTTTGGTACAACTTTGTACAGCGTAGGCTGCCCCTTTCATCATGGGCAACATCAGTTGTTGGGCTTCCTGTAGGCTTTCCCCCAACAACGTCATTAAGACCCTGACTACTAAGCGCTAGCCCTTGCTCTTCTCCAGTGGCTTGTAGGCTACCATCCAGCCTGGAGGGTCCGCTGTTGGTATCCATATCTGCATCATGTTCAGCTCTTGCCATAAAGTGTTCTGGTGAAATTTTGCTGCAGGGTAGTTCACCATTGCTTTCCCTGCCCCTCCCCATTTATCTGGGCTTGGGACTGGCATACAGCTGATGGACCAGCTATATGGCTGGGTTTCACAAAATACAAAGATCTGCAAATAGAAGTAAAGCAACTGTGGCAAAGGAAAGCAAAGATAGTACTAACAGTTATAAGTGCCTTGGGTGCAATTCCAAAATATCTGGAGCACCACTTGAACACCATCGCCATTGACAAAATCACTATCAGCCAATTGCAAAAGGCAGCTTTACTTGGAACAACTTACATCCTGCGGCAATACCTTTATCACCATCAAACAACAACATCTGCCTATCCCTTCCATGGGAAGGACTTGATAGGTGGATAAAAATGCCAAATCCAGTCTAAAAAAATCTGGCTGACTGTGTGACAACAATAATAATATAAACCAGCACCGGTGGTCCCAGTGGTTATCGGCACACTGGGTGCCATACCAAAAAACCTTGGACGGAACTTCAAGAATCTGGCTTTGACAGAATCTCCGTCTGTCAATTACAAAAGGCCACGCTGCTTGGATCCACACATATACTATGCTGATACTTTATGACAGCCTAGGTACTTGGGAAGAACTCTGTGTGAATGAAGGCCAACACCAGCTAAAGAACTGGCAGCTGTGATTTCACATTGTTGTGTATAGAATAATAATGTAAAACTACCAGAACAGCAACAGTAATAATTTGGAATATGTAATATTAAGAGGAACAATGAAGAGAAGATGGGATATTTTTTGGATATTCTAATTAAAGGTTGGGCCTGAATCTTTACTTTTAAGAAGAATTATGGCAGACTGCCAGTGATACTAGCTGCAGATAGGTGGAGGTGTAAAGCCAAAATAAAAGGGTTGTTTGTCTGTTTGTTTGTTTGTTCCAAGTGATCCATTGGCTTCCACATTTTGGACTCCTGTCAGCTCTCCTTTCCCTACCGTATGATGCAGAAAACAAATACACATAGACCTAGGCACACGTGTACACACGCGCACCCACACTCACAACATGTGACACTGAAGGGAAAAAAAAGTGCTAATGACACCGTCTCTGCACACCTCCTAAGAAAGCCAGGTCAAGATGAGCTGCCGCTTCTGGGGCCACTTTAAGGGCCCGGAGCATTTTCACAGCCTCTGCTCTCTCCATGGGTGTGAGACACTCCAAATGAAGTGCAGCTCCACCAAGCACGTCCTGCTCTTTTTGCATTAAATGGCAGAATTGGTTTTCATAGCTGAGGAGAACACATCCTGCAACCTTTTAAAGGATTGGCACAGCAAGCACACTTCCCCCATGTGTTAGAGAGCTCCAGGAGGCATTGCATCCGCCCGAGGCACAATGCCTCTTAGAGCTCTCGACTGAGCAGCAGAGCTGTTTGCATCCCGGCACAACCCTCTGAGTCTATACCCTACAATTTAGCTCTAAGGTGGAAGGGGGTCAGCTGCTATATTATCATGCATATCTGCTGTTTTCTCTGGGGAAGGCTTTGTATTCAGAAGGATTATTATGGGGCAAAAACTGTAAATCTCGGTGGTGATTAAAATGCCGAAAGAGAAGCACTCTTCTATCGCCCCAGTTTTTAAGGCCCTTTGCAAATGATCCATTTATAGTGTAACAAATGTACAGTTGTTGCTAATTAGCCGTGGGGCTATCCTGATCTTGTCTGTCAGTGAAAGGCGTTTGGGTGAAATCACCAACTGCAAACAGCAGTATCTCGTGGCTGGAGAAAATACAGTTCTTCCCTCACCAGCAGGCCATCGTCATGAAGAGGGCTGTCTGGAATGTTGCAGTTCACTGGAGGAATTCGATCCTTGGCAAGGCCTCTTCAGAGGATCCTCATCTGTACCTCGGCTAGATTTTGTCCTTCCTGATGCATTACTTGGCTCAGGATATTAGCACACGGAATTCGTAGTTGGAAAAAATATGCAACTTTAGAAATAGTTACGGTGAAAGAAAATATATGTAAAATACATGTTAAAATGCAATATTTTGGGTGAAGATTTTTTTCTTTTTAAATTTCAGATCAGTGAGGAAACTGTGTAATTATGAGTAATCCCCAGCAAGACTGATACAGATTAGAATAGACTGATTAATCTATCACTAGCCACTGTTACTGTTGGAGAGCATCCATGATATAGGTTATAACAATCAACATGGCTTTCCTCTAGGCCCACATAATGATATGGCTAGAGACAGTGAAGGGCCTCAGAAGCAGAAATCCTGTTCTGTGCATCTTTTTCTCCTTTCCCTTCCTTACCCTAAAAGCCAAGTGATGTAATGAAGATCTGGATACAATTACAACTTTGTTTTACAGCACACAATTCTTTCCTAGGGTTGAGAGAAAAAAGAGCACCAGGGACTAGGTAGGAGTAAAAGACGGGGAAAAGTACCCCAAAATGCTTGTGGGGATTCCTAGAGGACAGCACCACTTAAATAAGTTTGTTTTCAAATGGAAGTATAACTGAAATAAAGTATGGATGAATCTCTTTCCACTGGTTTCACTCACCAGAAGCAGTACTGTAGACTGTTTATGAATGATAGTTCGGTTAAGTGGTTCTCATACTAAGATGCTGCCACAGATCAGGTAGAGTTCATAATTATAACCAAAACTGATTCTTTAAATCCAGAAACATCTATTCATGGACCAAAATAGTATCTAAAATCCATCCTTTATTGCCAGTGTCAACGGCTCTTCCAATTTGCTGAAATACAACTCCCAGCTAATCTCATGTAGCAGATATCATGGCTACCTTATTGTACATATTGAAGCAATAGCATGGAACACACTTGATCTAAACACTCAAGCATCAGCAGCATCCACAAGCATATCCAAAACAGGCTTTGGCTCCACCCTAACTTGTTTTGGTATAAAAGGAGGGAAGGGAAAACACACTTAGGTTTTAAAGATTCTGTCACTATTGTCTATATGAATGAAGAAGAGTTCAGCATCTCTTGTGGAGTCTGTTTCCTGACCTGGCCTACCTTAAAGTGTGACTGTGACAGACCTACTTTGTGCTACTCCCCCTATTTTGTTTATGTGCCTGTTTTAAAAATTGTTTCAACTACACAGTTCTATGAGAGGTTGGTATGCAAATCTCAACATATCTAATCTCAGACTGGGATTTCAAATTTCTCAAGAAATTTACTTCTTTCATATGACATTGAAAGAATGAAAGCCCAGTGCAATGCCTCATGCAAGCTTACAATTTCTTAAGCAGCTTCTGCTTTTCCAATATTCAATCAAATTCTAAATTAAAAGTATGTGTGTATTCATAAACCATAGATCAATGTTTTATTTTTTTTAAAAAAGAAAGTAATACAATCTATATGCGATCTATATTAGTGACAGGTAACCATACCAAAAGGACGGATTATTTTAATTTACTCCACTCAATGAGTTTTCCAAAAGAGAAAGGTGGGGTGTGTGCGTGTTCAAAGATACAATGTGTTGTATGGCATGGATCCAGCTTGGAAACCTGTTTTCCCGATGGAGCGCTTGCTTAGCCAGTGTTTCTGTCATCAGCCTGATGTCATGCGCTGCCTACCTCTGAATAACGTTCAGACACTGGGTTGCAAAGCAGGCTCTGGTTTATTTCAGGATAGGTACAACGTTGTTAGAAAAAGCTGAGAGTGACAGGAGCGCGCCGGTGCGGGGTTTAAATACCCCGCGCCGGTCAGCGCCCCCTCGCTCTCGGTCACGTCACCCCCCTTTGTCCCATGCGTTGCCCTGCCATTGGTTGAGGGTTTCTAGGATCGCCCATCCGCAGGTTTTCATTCTTCTGCTGATTGCTTTCAGCTGGGCGATCCCCGTGGTATTGCTGCTGATGGCTTGGGTGGCTCCGTGATCCGTTTATCTATTGTTTGTTAGCCGTTAGTCGTTGTGGGTTGATGGCTACTTAACTTGTACCCCTTCACCTATTTCCTTGTCATTGTCATGAGTGCCATTGCGCTGATTACTTTAGCTCAACGGCACTCATGACATACTGCCCCCTTTCCGAATAGTGTTCTCCCCCGGGTTTCTGGGTTTCCCCCATGGAGCTGTCAAAACGCCATTTTTTTTTTTTTTTTTTTTTTTTTTTTTTTTCAAAGTTCCCGCCGGAGTAGTTGTCGCCCCTCCCTTTGCTCCTCCCTCTACCACGTGCCTTCCCAGGGTGTGTCCATGGTGCGCATGCTCGGGTTCTGACCTGGCGTGCGCATGCTCCAACCACACCCTGTTTGTTTGGCTCAGTTCGGCGAGGCGAGAGGCGTGGCTGGTCGGGTGCTGCTCAGCTCCAGGTAGGGCCCTTTTTTGCTTATTTGGAGTGCGTCGCCTTTGTTGTGTCTCCTGGGCGTTGCCCCCAGGTTGCCCTGTTGACTTGCTTGCCACTCCCCCGCGGCCAAGGGGCGGGGGGAGGGTGCTGGCGATCGTTTGTCACCACCCCGTGGGCCCGGGGCGGGGGGAGTGAGTCCCGGGGGGGGGAAGGTCCACCCAAGTCGCGGGCTTGGGGGGGGCCCCTTCCCTTGGGGCACGGGAGGCGGGGGGAGGCCTGCGGGGGGGGGGGTTGGTTTTGCTGACCTTGATTGCGGTTTGTCGGGGTATGCCCGGTGGAATGCTCTGGTCAGGTCAGGCGCTTTAACGTTGTGCGCCGCCACCCATTCCGGGTGGGGGAAGTGTTTCCACCTGACCAGATAGTGTAGGGTTCCTCGTTGCTTGCGTGAGTCGAGGATGTCCCTTATCTCGAAGTGGTGTTGCCCGTCGATCATAAGCGGTGCGGGCTGAGGCGTGCTTGGGTGCCATCGGGAGGTGGTTGCCGGTTTTAGGAGGCTGGTGTGGAACACCGGGTGGAGCCTCCGGAGGTTGTGTGGCAGGTCCAGGCGTATTGCTACCGGGTTCACTATTTGCGTGACTCGGAACGGCCCGATGTACTTAGGCCCCAGTTTTTTCGAGGGTTGGGTTGACTTTAGGAACTTGGTGGAGAGATAGGCCATGTCCCCCGCCTGGAACGTCGGTTGTTGGCGCCGGTGCTTGTCGGCCTGCTCTTTGTAAGCAGCCTGTGCCTCCTTCAGCGCCGCCGTGATTACTGGCCATGCTTCCGCGATCTTCCGTCCCCAGTCGCTGGCGTCCACCTGGGGTTCCGGGGGTTGAGGTAGCTCCGGTATGGGGACGAAGTCGCGCCCCGAGACTACTTCGAACGGGGTTTTTCCCGTGCTCGTGTGGACGGCGTTGTTGTATGCGACTTCGGCGAACGGGAGCAGTTCAGCCCAGTCGTCCTGGTGGTAGTTCGTATAGGATCGTATAAATTGCTCTAAGGTGGCATTAAGAACCTCAGTGGCTCCGTCCGTCTGCGGATGCCAAGCCGTAGACAGGGCCTGTTGGGTCCCCGTCAGCTTCAAGAAGGCCCGCCAGAATTTGGAGGTGAACTGTGTGCCCCTGTCGGTCACCACACGTGCGGGACATCCGTGTAGCCTGTACACGTGGATGAGGAAGAGTTTGGCTAGTTGTTGAGAGGATGGGACTGACGTGCAGGGGATGAAGTGGGCCTGCTTTGAGAAGTAGTCCTTCACCACCCAAATGGCCGTTTTCTTCTGGCTGGGTGGGAGGTCCACTATAAAATCCATAGAGATTTCCTCCCATGGGCGGGAGGGTTCTGCCACCCGTTGCAATAGCCCCGCGGGTTTGCCTGGTGCCCGTTTGGCCCGAGCGCACGTTGGGCAGGACGCCACGTAGGTTTTTACGTCTCGCCTGAGCGCGGGCCACCAGAATTGCCGCCGTGTTAGGTGTAGGGTCTTGAGGAACCCAAAGTGTCCCGCTTGCTTGGCGTCGTGTGACCTATGCAAGATCGCCTGGCGTTGCGAGTCCGGGACGTAGATTCTGCCTTCCCCCCATGCTAGGTCTTGCGCCATCGTTACCTTGTCGGGGTTTGCCAGGAACCAGGGGTCGGTTTTGAGGGCGGCGGCGAGGTCCGTGCGCATTCCCCCTGGTAGTTGCGGTTGCCTTCTTTCCGTCGCCGGTTGTCCCGCCGTCGGCTGCGCCGTAGCGTCGAGCTGCCTCCGTGCGCCGCTTCGGGTGGTCACGGCCATCCCCAGTTGCGAGGCGGATAGGACCGTCCCAATGGTGTCTGGGGCGGGCTCTTCGTCTTGGGGCAGCCGGGAGAGGGCGTCGGCCAGGAAGTTCTTCTTGCCCGGCATGAACTTCAACTGGAAATCAAAGCGGCTGAAGAATTGTGCCCATCGGACCTGTTTTGGGCTAAGGCGTCTAGGCGTTCGTAGGGCCTCGAGGTTCCGGTGGTCCGTCCAGACCTCGAATGGTTGGGTGGCTCCCTCGAGTAGGTGACGCCATGTCTCTAGTGCCGATTTCACCGCGAAGGCTTCTTTCTCCCAGACGTGCCATCGCCTCTCTGTCTCGGAGAACTTCCTTGACAGGTAGGCGCATGGTTTCAGGAGCCCCGTGGAGTCTTTTTGTAGGAGGATGGCTCCCAGGGAGAAGTCTGAGGCGTCGGCTTGGACCACGAACGGCCGTTCTGGGTCCGGGTGCGCGAGGATTGGCTCCGTCGTGAACAGCGCTTTCAGCTTGTCGAATGCGGTCTGGCACGCGGGAGTCCAATTCAGCACTGTGCCTGGGTTCTTGGCGCGTCTGGTGTCCCCCACCCCTTTGGTTTTGAGGAGGTCCGTTAAGGGTAGGGCTATCTCAGCGAACCCCCGGGCGAAGGACCTGTAGAAATTCGCGAATCCCAGGAAGCTCTGTAGTTGCCGTCTGTTGCGGGGCCGCTCCCAGTTTAGTACCGCTTCGACTTTTGCGGGGTCCATCTCGATGCCGTCCCCGGAGATTCGATACCCCAAATAGTCTAGGCGGTCTTTGTGAAACTCGCACTTTGTGGGCTTTGCATAGAGCTGCGCCCTTCTGAGCTTGTCGAGGACTTGCCTGACTAAGGTTACGTGTTCCTCGTATGTTTTTGTGTAAATAAGGACGTCGTCGATGTAGACCAGGACCCCTTTAAACAGATGTTCATGCAGTACCTCATTGATGAGCTGCATGAACACCCCAGGGGCCCCCGCGAGTCCGAAGGGCAGTACCTTGTACTGGAAAGCGCCTAGGGGGCAGTTGAACGCCGTCTTCCATTCGTCCCCCTCCCTGATTCGGATGCGATAGTACGCCTCGCGCAGGTCCAATTTGGAAAAGACTTTGCCCGTGGACAGGTGGGCGAGCATGTCCTTCACCAGGGGTAAGGGGTATTTGTTGGACAGGGAAGCCGCGTTTAGGCCCCGGTAGTCGGTACAGAGCCGTAGGGTCCCGTCTTTCTTCTCCCGGAATAGGACGGGGGCTCCGACCGGTGAGCATGCTGGCTCTATAAATCCCCTGTCTAGGTTTTTATCGATGAACTCCCGGAGGGTTGCCATCTCCTTCGGGGTCATCGAATAGATCTTTGGTCTAGGTAGGGGGACGTCGGGCAGTAGGTCGATTCGGCAATCCGTCTTGCGGTGGGGGGGTAGTTGGTCTGCCTCTGCTTCTCCGAAGACCTCGGAGAAGTCGGCGTATTGTTCCGGTAGGTCTGCAGTGGTAGCGGCGTTGTCTTGTGTGGTCGCCTCCGCTCGTCCTACCGTGGGGTTGCTTTTGCCAGCTGGTACTGGTGCTCGATACTCGCCGTCGCCGAATGTGAAGGTGCGGGTCGCCCAGTTGATCCGCGGGTTGTTTTTCGCGAGCCATGGCATCCCCAGGACTGCAATGGGCCGTCCGATGGGCGTGACTACGAACGATGTGCGCTCGGTGTGAGTGCCCATTTGCAGGGTGACCGGCTCGGTTTGTAGCGTGGCTGGTTTCCCCCCCGCTGTGGAGCCGTCCAGCTGGTGGAATGCCAGCGGCGTGGGGAGGGGGAAGCAGCGGAGTTCGAGTTTGGCGACTAGGTCGGGGTGGATAAGGTTTTTTGAGCACCCCGAGTCCACTAGTGCCGCGGCCGTGGTGGCTCCGTTGCCGGCAGAGAGTTGAATTGCTGCCAATATTACGGAGCTTTTGTCGTTTCGTTGAGGTGGTTCGCGTTGCTGTCCCGCCGCCTGCCTCGCCACGCGTTTCAGGGCAAGCGGGGAGCATTTCCCGCCGGCTGGTCGGGGTCGGTATTGTCCTCTTCTCCCCAGTAAGCGTCCCAGCCCTCTTCCGGTGTCGCTGTGGCCACGGTCATTCGGCGGTGAGGGGGCGGCCCCGGGTTGGGTGGTTTGGGGCTAATTTTCGGGGCGGGCTTGGGCGCGCTGGTCGGCGGTCGGTTGGCGAAGCAGTCCGCCGTCTTGTGCCCTAATTTGCCACACCTCCCGCAGGGCTCCCGGTTGAACTTCTTTTTAGGGTATATGGGGCCGGCCATCCCCCCGTGTGGTGCGGGTACCTTTTTCCCGACGTAGTTTGTGTCTTCCGTGGTTGTCATAAGGAAGGTGCGGTGCGCGTGTTCGGCTTTCCCCGCGAGGTGGATCCACCCGTGTAACGTTTCTGGGTCGTCGCGGTAGAGGGCCCATTGGAGAACGTCGCGGTTGAGCCCCTTTTTGAAGATTTCCAGCAGGGTGGTCTCAGACCAGTCGCAGACCTTTCCCGCGAGGGCTTTGAACTCCAGGGCGTAGTCAGGGACCGTGCGTGCGCCCTGTTTAAGTCTCTGGAGTGCGCTTTTCGCCCGTACTTTGGCTAGGGGGTCTTCGAAATAGTTTTTCATCTCGTTGATGAAAGCAGGGAAGGTGGCGAGGGCGGGGGAGCTGGACTCGTACAGTTGGACGTACCAGTCCGCCGCCCTGTCTTGGAGTTTGATTGCCACGGCGCCGATCTTGTCGGCCTCGGAGTCATAGGAGTGTCCGTGCCTCCCCATGAACTCCCTAGCGTTGGTGACGAAAAACGAGAGTTTTGAGGGGGTCCCATCGAAGAAGATGGGGAAGTCCTTTGGGGCCCGGGCGTTTTGCGCGGCCCCGCCTCTCGCTTCCCGGGATGTGGTGTCGGCCGCCTGTGCCGTCTGCTGGCTTTCCGCTGGCTCGTGTGGGTTCGGTGCTTCGCTCGGGGTGTGGGCTTGTGCGGGGACGTCATTGGGTGGCGCGGGGGGCATAAGCGCCTGGAGCATGGTCCGGAGTTCCGTCAGCTGAGCCCGCATGGCCGCGAGTTCAGCTCGTGCCTCCTCGTCCACAGCCCGCACCGCCGCTGGGGCCGGTTCCGTTGGCGCGTCCTCGGGGGGGGGGGGGTTCATCGTCCCTCCGCCGCGGGTCCGCTTCCTCCTCCGTCTGATGGGTGTCTCCGTCGTCCTCCTCCGTGTCGAGCACCGTGGGGCTGTCGCTCCACGCCCGTTGCTGGGGTGCGATGTGGGGCGCGGGGTCCTCCGCTGGTTTCGGAAGTCGTGCTGCTCCCTCCCGCGGTCGGGTTGCCTCCGTCGCCATCTCCCCTTGGGGTTGGAGCTGAGGCTCGGGTCGGGTGGGGCGGGCGTCCATGGCTCCGGGAGTCCGCGGTGCCTCTGGCCTCGGTCGGTCCTCCTCTGTCTCTTGCCGCGCGGCTCGCCCTCCTTGCCCGCGCCGTTCCGGCCTCATCTTGCTGGTCTTCTCGCCGTCTACTCCTCCCGCGGCTCGTTGTCGTCCGGTGGGGCTCGGCGAGGCTGAGTTTATGACTCTCAGCTTTATGTCATGCGCTGCCTACCTCTGAATAACGTTCAGACACTGGGTTGCAAAGCAGGCTCTGGTTTATTTCAGGATAGGTACAACGTTGTTAGAAAAAGCTGAGAGTGACAGGAGCGCGCCGGTGCGGGGTTTAAATACCCCGCGCCGGTCAGCGCCCCCTCGCTCTCGGTCACGTCACCCCCCTTTGTCCCATGCGTTGCCCTGCCATTGGTTGAGGGTTTCTAGGATCGCCCATCCGCAGGTTTTCATTCTTCTGCTGATTGCTTTCAGCTGGGCGATCCCCGTGGTATTGCTGCTGATGGCTTGGGTGGCTCCGTGATCCGTTTATCTATTGTTTGTTAGCCGTTAGTCGTTGTGGGTTGATGGCTACTTAACTTGTACCCCTTCACCTATTTCCTTGTCATTGTCATGAGTGCCATTGCGCTGATTACTTTAGCTCAACGGCACTCATGACACCTGACCTTGCTGCTTTTCTACAGTGCCATTAGACCTTGGGTGCTGGCTTATTTTCCTACAACAGCCCCCAACTCCTTGATCCCACTTCATCTACTTCACGGACACAGACATTTGTTGGGCTTATTAGCTCAGCAGGAGCCTTATCATATTTTGTATCGGAGGCTGCTGGAGATGTCAAGAGATGGAAATGCGGTGTAGCTTTTTATCCTCCCTTCTTGCACTCTCTCTTCCAGCCCCACAGCCCATTTGGATTCAATGCTCTCCTGCCACTAGCCACCGAGATCTCTTTAAATATGTCTAGCTTTGCCATCTGTACCAATAAAACTGCAAAGGCTTAGCCATGATTAGGCTGTCAAGATTTATTAAGTTAAAAAGTATCAAAGTTTCTTGCTGCAACCCCAGACCTTTTAAGAGTCCACCTCTTTCTGAATCTCTCTCACCCGTACACCCCCTTCTCTAACACTAGAATCAGTGTGCTTCGCCTGACCTTGACCAACATCTGCACCCAGGGAACACTAATGAATTTGGGCCAATTCATCTTGGAACTCCAAATTTAATCAAGCTGACAAGCCAGGGAAAGCAGGCTGTAATTAACTCCCAGCATTTTAGGCAATCTGTAAAATTCATAAACTTCACTTGATCTGCCTTTGCATTATTGAACATTGTTTGTTTGTTTATTTGTTGGTGAGCAGCATACCAGGTTAAAATTATAGAATGGTTGCAATTAAAGCAGGCATTTTCAATAAAAAGATTAAATGTATTTTAATAAAAATAAAATCCAACCATCACCAGAATCTTTGATGCTACCAATAAAGTAAACACTGTGATCTGCTGTTGCTGAGCAGAAATCTTAACCCTAGTCAATTAGGCCATTTAAAAAAAAAAGGAGGGGAGGATCTTTTTAATCATTTTATACTGTTTTCAATGTAGACAAAT